>NW_008622862.1:0-30549 GCF_000691845.1 Merops nubicus | reverse complement strand
GAAGCTATAAGGCAAACTCACCACCTCTGTATGAAGGGCTGTGGGAATCACCCACATGTCAACCTTAATTCGGGGCTCGGGGTTCAAACCCCAGCATTTCAGTGGGGCCAGTACTTCACTTTGGCATTTAGAGAGGAGGCACTAAATTCCTCATTGAAGAGTTATTTCTCAATCCTGATGAGTAGATGCAAAAGGACAGCTTTCTATTTTGAATCATCTCTAGTAAATATAATTTTCTCACTGCTGGCTGTCACTTGTTTCCTCATCCTCAGAAGATTATTCCTGTTATTAGCCCATTATGTGATTTTAGAGATATGGTTTAGCAGTGGACTTGGTAGAGTAAAGTTATTGGTTGGACTTGATGATCTTAAAGGTCTTTTCCAACCTAAAAGAGTCTGTGATTCTGTGATTGGTTCTTGTAGCTCTCCTTTGTGTGCACTGTAGCATAGAAGTCACATGGATGCATATTTGAAGATCTAGGACTTGGTATTGTTGCTTTGAGACAATGCTGCTAACAAATAGGTTTTTTTTTATTTCCCTATCAACACTGATGAAATCGAACTAGCTAGCACTTGGAATTGCTGAACTTTAGGTTTAGTTCCAAAGTGTGTGGAAATGTATTTGGCAAAAGAAAATTCAATAATAAATATAAAGTGATATCCCAAAACATATGTGGGAAGCCTGGTTTCTGGGAACCCACCACACATACTTCATGCCGGTCAAAGTTGTGGGACCTGCTGGCCATTTTATACTAAGCTTAACAGTAAGGTAGAGCTTTTAAAAGTTAGGCAGTCTAATCTTCATCTAATAAATGGTTGGCTGGGCAAGAAAGACCAAAATGAATGTTTTGGGTACTGAGGGAAAGGACTCAGCTGCTAAATGCTGTCTGGCAGTGCAGCCCTGGAGTAGCCTTGGCACGTAGGAGCTTAGAGAAAATGGGTTTCTATTATTTTTGCTGGTCATAGGCAATTTGCTTTCTGTCTATATCATCTAATGGAAAACTCCCTACTGCCTTCTGTTTGGCACTCAAATATTTCTTGCAGTACTTCCCAGAACTACTGTTGAGCTCTTGGGGAATTCACTAAATGTCTATGAGAAATTAAGTGCCTTGCTATAATGCTGGCTTCAGATCAGCAAAGGGTTAAAGAACAGCATAAAGTAGGAACAGTTTTAGGAGGAACTTAGAATAAGAATAATCACCCAGATGTTCAAGAAATCTGCCAAATTCAATCTTCCAGTTAGGTCTCTTTGGCACCTGCCTTCCTGAAGGTACGATGTGCTGCAGACAAAGGCAGGGCAAGCCTGCCGAGCTGAAGTTGGGACTGGGCATCCTGTGGTAACCATGGCAGAGGGTGGTCCCTAAAGGGACAGATGCTGTCAGTCTTGAACAGAGGGTCTTCAGATGGATCTTTGTGCTTGTTTCATTTGCAGCCAAAAGCTCTCTGCTAACTTTCAACAGCTAGTCCACAGTATCTGAACTATAGCCCTAGTTTTCAAGTGACGGATGTTAAAGACTTGGCTAGATAATTGTTTACTTTTGGTAGTATAAGGCCTAAAAACTGTACATAGAGAAAGAGGGCATACTGACAGGGCTTTGACATGAGAGCAACAGTTCACAGAAAGTAGCATTTTCATGATCATGTCTGTGATACAGCTTTGAGGAGAACAAAACCCAATAGTCTCTGAGGAGCAAGTCCAAAGTGGCTTGGGGTTGTAAGAACTGGCCACCATTAGTTTTGTAGCTCTTGCTGCCTGACTGCATATTTGTATTCTCTTCTCCCCCTCCATCATTTCCTGTGAATATAAAATGGATACAACTCAGACTGTGCCTCTGTGGTGTTTTTTCCTTGAATAACTTAAGAGCATTTCTAGTTCTCAGTGCACTGAAACAATAGGGGCAGAATGGTGACTTAGATTTTATTTTATGAGACACTGTGTGATTTAAGAAGTGTCATGTAGGTTAAGAGGTGGTGACAGGATATCCAAGAATCATTGCTATTGAGGGGGATCATGGGATGTCAGCAGGTAGGAAAGAAGAGTGTAAGCAGGAAAGAGTGAGGTCTACAAGGAGGCAGTAGTCACTCTCTACCCCTTTTCTTGCAATTTAACTTTGAGACTAAGAATATGTATTTTTCAAATATTGTTAGGTGAGCTTGCAGAGGAAGGCAAATATTTTGCCTGAAATCCTTTCTGTTGTACATCTTTTTCTGAAGAATGTTTCAATCATTGTTACTAAAGAGAAAATTACTGATAGTAGCCAACTTAAAATGGATGTACACTTTCCATTTTTCTGTTTATCTCATGTGGGGATGAAATGGGAAATGTTTTCTATGGAAATTAGAGGATGAGTATAATAAATACTCACAGTAGTATGTAAAATATCTGAATTTCTTTTTCCTTAAATACTATCTCTGTTAATGTAGCAAATATTACAAACTGCTTTTTTTGCATTGTTTGATTTTTACGGGAAAGACATTAGTGAAGGAAAGAAGCTGTGAGTCAAGATGCATAGGTTAGAAGCTGTGAGTCAAGGTGCATAGGTTTGGTGTTCCCCATCCCATCAATTACCTGCTTCACAATCTGAGGCAAGTAATTTTTCTGCCCCTATGTCACTTCTTGATCTGTCTGCTGCTTTGGTGGACTGTTGACAGGTCCTTCCATGTCTATGATTAAAAGTACTTTATATCAGACAGGTGGTGTTGTCAACTCCATCTCTTTAGTTGGTGTCTGTTCCTGCCGCATATTGAGAATTACAGTTAATAAGCTAATCAAATAGAAGTTTGTTAATTTAATTTCAACCAAACAGATGTTACTTTAAATTCCATCATATGTAACATAGAGATTAGTTTTTCAAGACTGAACAAGATGGGTAATTTAATGTGAATTAAATGCAGAAATTTCCACTAAAATTTCCACTGTGGTTTATAAAGGTTTGGTTAGTTTTCCTGCTGTCAACTGTTCATTTTCCTACACATGTCTTCTGCTTTGGTCATCTGGTTTAAACAAGAAACAACATTATTAAGGTGCTCTGTCAAAGATTGCTTTCTAGTAAAAGCCTCCACAGAAACGTGCAGCTGAGTGAAAATGTATATGCGGGGAGACTTCTTTCAGCTTTCAAATTCTTTGTGCTTGGTATTTCATGCAATAGCTTAGACATGCAATAGCTTAGATCTGTTGTCTCCCCAAAGTTGCCATGTCAGAAAATGGACATTCATAAACTCAAATGTGTGGTATGTATACAATAAAACAAAAATTAGGCTATGTAAGCTTCAAAAATTACATTTCAAGAAATTATCAACATTAGCTTGTAGTCCATTCTCATCTTCTCATTTCTTTTTATAAAATGGTGATTGGTAAAAAGCCCACACTTCAGAATATAATTTTCCTCCCTTAGTATATCGTCTTTAGTTCTGTGGAATTAGTGAGCTTGAAACCCTACTGACAGGAGAATATTTGAGTGCAGATGGCTTCAGCTTTGTGTAATTTACCTTTTAATGTATGGCTTGCCAGGTGGGACAACTTTTCTCTGGGTGAAATTTGCATAGCCATCAGATATTTGTTACATGCCTAGAAAGAAAAGTGGGAGCAAGCTCTGGCTTATGCTTATACTTCCCTATCACCACATGCTACCACTAAAGCAGCAAAAAAAAAATTACACTTTTCATTTGTTCTCAGCAATTAAATTATGAGTCTCTGCCTTATAAAGATTAGATATTTTTCTGTTAGCTCTTTAGTACTGATGAAGCAGGCAATGCTTTAGTCGTGAAATTGTTTCACCTTGTTAAAATACTGCTGTTCTTGTAGAACAAATTAAGTTATAAAATAGTGAATATGTGTGCCAGGCATTTCCAGACTTCAAATGAATTTTCAGACAAAACAAACTAAAACATTATGAGAATTCACTTTTTAATGCTTGTTTTTATTCTAGTTCTATTTTTGTTACAGTAGTTTTAAAAGATTAGACATTATTGGTTCTAAAATAGTGCCACACTATTCTTGTAAATGTCCCAGTAACAACAATAATTAATATCCTGACATTTGCATTTTAAGCCACTCTATTTCCCTAGTCATCTATTACTTGGATGTAAAAATTCATTTCTAGTCAAAGCTTGGCATGAAACACCTGAATTCCATACTTTTTACCAGATGTAAAAGTAAAAGTGAATGAATTAATCTCTTCCCCCCCAATTAAAGGGTTCAGTAAAGTATGAGTTAAATTTTGTTCTTATTTTGATAAACCATTTCCATTTTTGAAAGTTCTGAATAGCTCTGATTTTGAAAAGATAAAATAATAAAAAAATGAAGAGAATAGATAGAGAGGAAAGGGGTTCTGCTTCACAACGGTTCCTAACAGGATGACTGTTGCCTTCCAGTATGCACAACAGCTTCAGCTCCTTGGTGATCTCAGAGAAACACCCTCTTTGTACAGCAGCCTGCTGTAAGAGAACAGTCACAAAGTCCATTTGGCCATTGTTTAGAAAGGTTTGGTCGCGGGCTGTGGTAGGTTGCTGATCACATCTGTCTCAAAATCCCTTAAAGTAGTTAAATCAAGCCAAGGGCTGTGTCGAAGGTGTAGTTGCCTCAGAGTAATAATGTGTGTCCTCATTCTTCCCTGAGAAAGATTATAGATGTTTTTCACCTACCTCCATTTCTTATGAAGACTCTAGTTTGCCAAAACCAAAGCTTATTAAAAATGCCTGTAGTTTCCTATTGAACCTTGTGGCAGGAAGCTCCTTGAGCTCAAGGTGAAATTTCTGAATCTTGAGAGAGAGACCCATTGAATGATGGATTTAAAATTATATTTGATGAGATGCAGGTTTCATCCTGTTTTCCAATTTTAGTTTTCACAGGGGGGAAAAAGCAGAGAAGATTTGTGAATCTTCAGAAAATGGCAGAAGCATCTCCTGTGTTGCGTTAGTGACCACACAGAGCCCACCACTGTGCCAGACAGAGCCCTGCCCTTTGACAGAGGAAGCGGGTGGGTGGTGGTTTCGTACAGAGATGAGGGATGGTTTTCTGGCTGGATTGGTAAAAGTCTGTTGCAATAGTGCTGGTTTTATACTGATGAATCATCTCTAGTTAGTTAGGATCAAATGTGACCAGTTCATGCAGACATCCCAGCTGCGTCTCCCACCAGGGGAACTGCAATGTTGTGGCAAGTTTCTGTCCAGAAGTGCTAGCTTGCCCAGGGCGTAGGTGTGAAAGTTGAACATACCTCAAGTATACCAATGTCTCTTCAATTAATGTGCGTTGCCACCATCTGAGGAGACTAGGACAAAAAGCAGCATGTAATGACCAGACCAGGTTTGAAGCCTGCTGCTGTTCTTAATACTGACAGGGCTTTTGTGTAACACTTTATCTTTGTTTCAAAGTGAGTTGAGGTTTCAGGTCTGTGTTTGAAATTGCTGCTTTTTGGAAGCCATAGGTGTGTGATGTGCGCAGCTGCAGAAGAAGGAGCAGAGGGAGAAGGGAACATTGTCAACCTGCGTTGCTGGAAGCATGTTCACCCAGTGAAGTGGAAGGTGCTCTGCTGTTGAGGTCCCTGCCACTTGGCTTGATAGGGGGCTGACAAGATGCTCTCCCCTGATGGCTGGTGCACTTCATGCCTTGCATGAAAGAGGACACAGGTCTACATTGAAACAGTCTTGGTGAACATAAAACAGTCGTTAATTTGAGTGAATGATGAGTTAGGCTGATGGTGAGCCTGAAGAAGAAAAAGAGGAGGGGAAAAAATCCAACCCATGCTTCCCCTAAATACGTAAATATTGGCCTACAGGAGTAGACATTTAAAATTTATCCCAGAAGTGAGAGTACTTTGCAAGGCGGTGCTGCGTCAGAATGACCAAAGAACAGGCATGTTTTGTAACTTGAAACTCAGGATTCCTTCCCATTTCTGTCTCTAGTGGTTAGAGTTCTTCACTCTTGCTAGATTACAAGTCCACAGGGACTTTTAAAACTACTTATTCAGACTTTACTGTTTTGGATGTACAAGAGTTAGTTGCATTAAGCCGTAGCTTGGGAAAAAAAAAAAAAAAAACACAGAAAACCATTTTTATAGCATTTTTAAAATAACTTTATTAAAGGATAGCATAAAAGATCACAGTTTCTCTATTTTTACAGCTCTGCTTTGAAAAGATAATAAAGCTACTATACAGGACGTGTATTAGGCTGGTGATTAATGTGTCTGTGTGTTACAACTCTGAATACTCTGAAACCTACTTTATGTTGGAATGAATGAAAATGTCACATAATGAAACCGCAGAGGAGGAGTATGCTGCTAAGAAAATAATGTACACTAGCCTCTCACTAGGTAGCATTTTACATGTAGCAGAGTGGGCTAAACTTTTTTTGCTTTCCATTTGGGGATCTTAAAAGTAGTTAAAATACAGCTCTGTTTTGATAGAGTAATTGATAGAGCCTGGGTAATCCTATTACACGGACCTCAGGAGGAAGCTGGGGCTCTTGACATATTGAAGAACAGAGTGGAAGTTTTAAAGCAGTCTTTCTGGGATGATTCTTTAATCACAGATCTGTATTTCAAGTATTTGAGTTTTAATAGCTTGGTTTTAAGGTGAGATCCAGTTTTGATTATCTAAATAAATGTTTTTATTGTTTAGGAGATGCTAAGACAATCTATTTTTCCTCTAGGGAAGGGGGGATATCTGTCCTTTTTAGACACTAAATAATTTAGGATAGAGATCCCAACAGTCCAGCTCCTGGCCCCAAGTAAAGTTAACTTTGAAGTTCAGTGTGGTTGATAGGGATTTTGTCTCTTTAGGCAGCCTTTTCCATTGCCAAGGTACTCTTGTGAAACCTCTTTCACAATGGAAGTTTTCTGTGCTAAAACTTCCGTCCATTAACTTTTGCCTTTTTGTTATGCACACACCTCTGAGAAGAGCCTCGTTCAACCTCCTGCTAGACAAAACCAGCCAGCTTGCTCACCTTCTTCACATCTTGCACGGTCCAGCTTCAACCATCTTGGTGCTTCCCTGCTGAGCTGGCTCCCATTTATCACTTTCCCTTTTTCTTGGGGTTGCAGACGTGGACATACTCTTCCATATCTGCCCTCACGAGTGCTGCACAGAGGACAGTCATGGCTTCGCTCAGCCTGCTGGTTGCTGGCATACTGACCGTGCCGCAGGCTGCGGCTGGCCTTTGGGGATGCTACGGTGTGCTGCTGGCTCAGTTTCTGCTCCTTGGCCACCAGAGTCCCCAGGTGCTTTTCTGAAGCGCTGCAGTTCGTCTGGTCAGTCCACAGCCCGAACCTCAGGAAAGAGTTATTCTGTCCCAGATAGAAGACTTTGCAATGGCTTTTGCCACCTGCTGGGACTGGGAGGTGTGGAGGGATGGCAGACCCTTCTAGAAGAAAGCATGTGCTTTAGTGGAAGCCAAGGTTGGGACTGTGTGAAAGCATTTGATAGAGCTTTATTAAACGTACCCAAGCTTGGGCACTGCTGCAGAGGGACTCCACCTGTGTGGACCTGTGGCTTCTTCCAGATCTCCAGGGAAGTGCTGCAGACAGCAGAGCATAGCAAAAGGAAAGCTGTGGCTTTGTAAGTGGTCAGTGGGAGAAATTTAGTGCCTTCCTGTCATTCTCAGGATGATGTGCTGCATTTAGCAGCCATAAAGGCTGTGTGTGAGAGCTGGAGATCACTGCTGCAGGACTGCGATTATTTTCTTTGAAAGGAGAAGAATGCTGGCACTTGCAGAGGCTAAGATGCTTCTCTTCCGTCAGCAGTTCTTTGCCAGGAGGTAGCGTTTCCTAAAACCTTATGAACCAATGACCTGGAGTAGCCATGCTGTACTTCAAAGAAAATAAGAGGGAGCTCAGACAGGTGTAGACAACTAGTTGTCTGTCCTATGTGGCTGACTGTTTAACACCCAAAGTTGGAGTGTCAGTCACAGAATCACAGAATGTTAGGGGTTGGAAGGGACCTCTAGAGATCATCAAGTCCAACCCCCCTGCCAGAGCAGGACCATCTAGTTTTGGGCAGGTCACACAGGAATGCATCCAGACGGGTCTTAGAAGTCTCCAAGATAGGAGACTCCACAACCTCCCTGGGGAGTCTGTTCAGTGCTCTGTAACCCTTACAGTAAAGAAGTTCTTCCTCATGTGGAGGTGACCCTCTGTAACCCTTAATAAACACCAAATACATGGTTGCCAGCTAACCCATGTTAACGTGAGGAATTTTTTTTTTGGGTAGAGTGCCTTTAGAGTTTGCCATGAGAACAGCTCACGTGGCCTAGTCAGATTATATATTCCATGAAATTTATCTCAATTACAGACGCGAGCACTAAATATTTTAATAAGTATATCACTAATACTTTAAAAAATACATGAAGGATTAAGGGCCATATGTTCTCCCAGGCATGTGAATTTAAAAAATGCAGTTTTTTATTTTTTCTTTTGGTATGTAGCCACTCCATCCGTTGGCAGAAGCGTGGTTCTGTACAGCAGATCCACCGGCCACAGGCAAGGGTGTGTGGTCTTACAGCAGCATGGGAGGAGTCAAGGCAAGAGCAAACTTTTATATGTGTGCTGTGCTACCGAGGGGAAAGGAAGCAGTAAACCAGAAAGGACTGCCTGCCTTCAGTCCTGGCTCCTTTTGCTTCCCCTCCTGCAGCTGAGGAATCCCCCTCCCTTCTCCGCTGCTCGTGGGAGAGCACAGATGCAGTATCAGAGAGCCAGTGGAGCTGTGCTAATAGGGTTGAAGTCTAAATGAAGAACCTGTCCTGCAGAGCCGACACTGCAGATTTAATTGCCTGAGATGCATTATGTGAAATACAAACCGTGCTGGATGTATGCCCTGTATGGTATATGAAAAATGAACCAAGCAGCGAGGGGAACAGCATGGTATTTTCTGGACAGATCTGCACTTCTGGATGCCAAACATGGTTACAGTAATCTCATATTTAAAGAGTACAAATTGAAATCTGACTCGAGACCAGCCTGACAGTAGAAGCATTTTAATTGATGCTGCTACAGTCTGCTGCACAAATTATTCTCTTTGCTGAGTGTGGATATTAATTAAGAGCATTTCCATTATTCCTTTTGAATGTGTGTAAGCACACATAACCAGATTGATATACTTGATATACAACAAGAATATGGAAGATGCCTAGTCACATGACTTTCCTATTTCTTTCATACTGAATGATTTTATACTGTCTAATATTCTTAAGTCAGCTATACTTGAGTATATGGAAGTTCTGTAGTATTACCAGAGTAACTACTTCAGCTTCCAAAGAAGAATGAGAAATTCTCTTTTTAAGTCAGAAGGCAAAATGGTGTGAACCTTCCAGTCCTGATCAGCTTCATGTTTCAAGTGTGATACTTGTGCTTGCACACCTCTAAAGCTACAGAAAATATCTAGCAATTCAGCAAAGGAGGCAACTAGACAACCATTAAAGAGAGATGAAGAACATTTTCTTTATAGGGAAATAGAGTGATTTTTAAAAGATGATCACTAAAGGTTAAGTGCAGCCTCAAAGAAAATCAGGCCACGCAGAATTTGTGAAACATCTTGTTTTCACTATTTACTCTACTAATTTGCCATACTGTTGTCACAAAGATCAGGTCATTACACTCGCTTATGAAAGAGGAAATAATGCAGTGCTGAAATATCTTCTTTCAAAGCTGCTTTTGTTTGGTGTCTCCCCTCCCAAAGTTTCTGGAATTATTTCATTCCATTTGCAGCTGGGATTGCAATGTCCTTTCCTCACTGCAGAGAGCTATTGCATCTGAAATAAATATTCCTCTCTGCTGTGGGACTGTTTCAGAGGATGTGTTATTGGAAGAATGTTATGCAACTTGATATAGACATTTGAATCTGTTCCATCTTCTTGATTTATAAACTGACACAATCTTCACAAGTATTTCATATATAGTGAGATAGACTCGTTTCTCAGCATTTGGAATCATTTAACTGAGGAACTTAACCTATAAAATAGCATTCAAGACTGGGCGGTATTTTAGTTTTGCTTTGTGAGTATCAGTGTTGGTTGTCAGTCCATTATGGCTTTTAATCCTGCAGTTGCTGGTACTCTTAACTGTTCTGTAGGCTAAAAATGAAACAAAGCACAATCCAGACAGAGAACAGAGTTGCATTAGTGAGAACTACCTCAGACCCAGTGACTATCACAAATATGACTGTGAAAAAAAATGTAACAAAAGGGGTTTTTTTATGGGTCAGAGTTTTTTTTTCTTAAGCCCACATCTTAGTTGAAGTATTCAGTGACCACCTTTTTAGCTCATGTGCTTCATAGGTTTCCTATCTGCCTTGTAAGCTTTCTTTTTCTCTTACTTGCTTCTTTTTATGGTAAGAAAATAAATTATAGTTTACCTCTTTATCACTCACTTGGAAATCAGCCCAAAGAATTCATCAATCTTTGGCTTTCTTCAAGAAGATAGGAATTTTGTCTTCACTTCAGTGTAGCAAATGCATACTGGGAACTGACTGAATTTTTTTTTTTCCTCTTCTTATTTTTCTCTTTTCCATGGTGCACACACCTCTTTTGCAGGAGCTGATGACATGGGAGTGATGGTTGTCAGAGTCACATAAGTATATCTTCCCAAAATGTGCACATCATCGTAGTTTAGATCTTTCTCTTACTGTTTAAACAGTCATATCCTTGGTAACAAGACTGTGGGAGTGGAGTGTGGCCTCTCCAAATATCCCATTGCAAGCGACTGAGAAAATCCCAAGTAATTTTAGGGGCCAAGTTGTGCTTTCAGAAATAAACTGTATATACAAAGAAAATATGCATCAGCTTCTTAAATGACAGGGTTTTGACCGATACTACATCCTGCAGAGCCTGATGCTTTTATCAACTGCAGCCAGCCAGAAGGTAGCTGGAACAGAGTGACTACTGCCAAAATCAAAGCAGACTTTTCCAATTTTAAGTCTCTAGTGCAACATCTGGGGATGCGCTGTAAACTTCTTAGATGGTATTCTGGTGTAAGGGTCCCTGGAAAGCTCTGAGGGAACGGGAAGACTGAGCTGTACTGAATAGTTTTTGGCTTGTTTTTCTCTCTACTTTATTAGTTAGTGGAGGTGCTGTGGGACATCGTGAGCTTGCAGGATGGTTCTGGAGACTGAGCTGTATTTATTTACAGAATACCTGTATGAACGGGAGAAGCCTTTTGCAGAATGCTAATCCTGTTAGATAACTTTTGGGTGAAAAGGTTATTTGGTTTTCATGCATTTGGTATTTACCTTTGTTCTTTTTGTCTGCCTCAGTAAGTTGCCATGGATGGATGTCCTGGAGTTGGCACCTGAACAGTTTCGGTTCTGATTCAGGTTTGCAGCCCACTGAGGCAATGGGAGGGAGTTCTGTGTGGTTTTGATCTGCTCAAGGCTCTTCTGTGGAGGCTATCTCAGGTTTGTAAAGTTTTGAAGCAGATCATTCTTTCCGAACACTTGTGATTTTTCCATGTATTTTTTTAAATATAAATATTTTATATAAATTATTTCATGAGTCTTTTCAAAAACAAATGACGGGCATCGTACTGAAGAGGAAAAACAAAGGATAGAAACTTACCCTCCTGTGGGTCAAAATTGCATTGCTATCTCCTTCTGATGCGAAATAAACGCCTAACCCTACCAGTTTGGATGACCTGTAGGGTCCTTTAGCAGGGGAAGTCAATAAAATGCATCACAATTAACAATGTCTTGTTGATCTCCCACGGTCTGGAACTGTACTGGGTAATTGTCTAGTAGTGGGAGTTTTGCCATGACTAGCTTTATCATTTTGGCAGTTTGCTAATAAAAGGTCAGCAAGGGTGCAGAGCATCTGAGATTTACATACAGCAGATAAGAAAGCATTCTGGGGAGCCTGCCTCTGAGAGGGGCCCGGGCGTTTGTTGCCATTGACACTCATGCTGTGATTCCAGAATTGACAAGAAACGCTATTACTGAGCGGATCTGCTGAGATAATTAGGATTCGGGGCTGCATTTTTAATCTGCCTTGAGTCAGATAATTTATCACAGCAGTAGCAAGCTGTCAGGGTCACACAATAAATACTGATTATGGAAGAATAAAGATTAAGTGCAGCCTTGCAAAAAAATTAGGCCAAGCAGTACTTAAGAAACATTTCATTTTGATTTTTACCATGCTAATTTCATGTAATATTGGCAAAAATATCATGTCTCTGAAACGACCTTATTTATGAAAGAAGGTAATGCTGTGCAAGAGTGTCTGTACTCAGTATCTGTTTACGTTTTGAATTTCTTTCCTAATGGATTGCAAAGAAATATTAATTTTGAAAAGCCGATTTAGCATGACTGTTCTATACCTATCACCACCATCATAATGTGACTTGTTAAAGAGAAATACTCTGTCCCGAAGGCAGACCTAATTTGTTAGCATTAGTACAATATACACTTTTAATTTAACACAGCTCTAGGTTTTGATTCACACATGGACAGTTTATGGCAGCTTCATTTAATTAAAAAAAACCCCTTATTTATTAAAATATGCAAGTTTGAAAAAATGTTTTTGAAAGCCATTACAAGCCAGCACGTTGAGGATTCAACACTTCCTTGTTCACCTACAGCTTTTTAAAGGGAATAAAACCAAATGACAACGTAGCATTTATGATCATAGTATGTTTCCTTGAAAAGAGCTAGTGCAGAGATGAATAATTAACAGATGAAACTTCCTTTTGAATACAACATACGAGAGATGCTGAATATGGTTTCCCAGTTGGGCATCTCATACCTCTTCAGCAGTACAAAGTCCCTTTAACAGCCATGTTTATAGGATGTGTGCTATTTGTTATATTGCTCTCCTTCTATAAGATCTTCTCTTCCTGTTTGTCTCTTTAAGTAGTTTGTTATTACTGAAATGTCTACAGCTGAATACTGACAACAGTGCTCAGATGAAAAAACATGTTTTGAGATTAGCAGCCTCACACTTTTAGAGTCCTTTTTGATTTGCTTTATGGCATTGACTATTTCACGTAGAGTGGATGAAGTTTCCGCTTTCCTGTTGGCAGCGTTTATGGTTAAGTCACTCTTTTGGTTCTGGAAACAGAATTTATGGTCCTTTATTATAATGATAGGACTCTAATAATCATCTGCTTAAGGAGAGCACCAATTACTGTGGAATTCCCTCAGGTAAAATTGAGAGAATGGAGCATAGATGAATGATACTTAGAGAAGTAATATTAAAAACTTAGGAGTATACACATTTTAGGGGGAACTGTAGAAAATGTAAAATATGTCAAAGTATTACTTCAGTTCCAGAAAGTAAGCAGATAATTTTCACTTATTGGAAGTATAACAACCCTTGAGCATAGATTGTCTTCTAAATGAGTATGCATGACTGTGTTTTCTCAAGGGATGCCTTTGAGGAGAGCAAGGGAAGTGTTTGTGTTACTGTGTGAGAACACAGCTTTCAGATCAGGAGTTGCAAAATTCCTCAATATTGACTTTAAAGCATAGTTAGGAAATGTTTCCCCTTGAAGTCATGAAAATGATGAATTTTGGTAGATGCATCAATAACGAAGTATCTTGTTTGTGGAGCATAAAGCACTTGAATCTCTCTCTTGTCAAGCAGATCTCTTCCATGGCAGGCACGTGAAATAAAACCTCCACACCACTGACTCTTACCGCTATACCCATATAAACCTTTAGTCTTTACTCTTTTTAAATATCTAATTGTAACCGGTGAACTTAACCCCTCTATGTTATTTGTATGCAAGGAAGACATACCCATAATAATAGTAACAGTAGTAAAAATAGCAATTTATGAAGTTCTAGATGTTGAAGTGGCCTGCTACCCCACTTGAGTAACAGGGAGTAGAGGTGTGTGTCACTGTAGCACTCAGCCTTTTGCCCTGGGGAGCAGCACACTGCGTGTGAGACTTCTGCTTGGGCCACGGGATGCTAAAGCTAAAACTGAGGCCGACGGGGAGAGCAGAGAGCTGTTGACCACAGCATGTGAAGAGTTTGTTTCTGTTGTCGTTAGGCAGTGGGTGCTGAGGACCACTAACCTACCACACAGATTTCATGGACCCAGCAGTCTGCCCTGCTCAAGTCTGAGGTACAGTTCTCAAATTAACATTGTTCATGCAGTGTTAATTTTGTGCTGATAAAGTAAACAAATCTTGGGGAGGTGTGAGCCTAAATTCTGTACAGTGAAAGAGCTGTGTTTGCAGGCAGGTTGGGAATAACGTCTGTTCAGGGGGCATTATTTAGGAATTTGGTTTCAGATAGTTTCTTTCGTAGTCTAAGTTCAAGGACAGTGTCTGGAGTTGTGCCTGGAATAAAATAGGAACAGGAGGGAGGGCACTGCCTGGAAGCCTGGCAGCTCTGAGGCACACATGGTCAGGTAGGGGTGGGCACGGGGCAGCCGGCAGGCAGGGTGCCGAGTGCCTTGGCAATGAAGAGAGCACAGGGGGTCGGGCTTGCTTAATCTAAATGTCTGTCTCTTGGGCATCTTTTTGGGAAGCCCCCTGCTCTTACCCACACACCTCCTAGATCTGTGGCTTGTTCCCAGTGGCCTGTAACTGGCGTGCAGTGCAAGTAGGTGCCCCCAGCACTTGCCTCGGTGGTGGGGTGGAGAGGTGCCCCCGGGGACTTTGCTTTCTGCACACAGAGGACAGCAGGAGGTTTTGCAGCTGGCAAGCTGAGTGACACACACAACCTCTCCTGTACAAATACTGGCAGAAGATGTGGTAACAATCTCCCTTGTCATTGTGATTATTTATTAACAATACAACTCTTACATTAGCAGGACTCTCTGAAACTGGTTAAATCATTTACATGCATGTTTGTCAGAAAGGCTGTTTGGTTTTGGTAGTGTCACGGTAATTTACAGACAAAGAAAGAAAAAGGTCAGAGGAAGAGATAACATTTGTCTATCTTCTGTAGTGGTCTTGCACTGGTTAACTGATGAAATCTTAAACTTACACGATACCACATGTTATAAAAAAATTAATTCCTTCTAAAATAATAGGAGAATAAAATAAAAAGTTACTTGAGCATGCTTGTGTTCCTCACTAGGAACAGACTTTAACTGTATTACTGAACACTGCTCAGTCGTCCCACAGTACAGCAACTGATGTAAACGTGCAAGTCATAAAAGACCAAATGTGATGTGTTGGAAAAGTTATTTCCAGTGCAAGTGAGGTGAGACCAGTGCTGTTGCAGTGAGCACTGGGGCTTACTTTGGGTGGGGTGTAGCGAAGGGAATAGACATATACAGGAGAAGGTTGGATCTCCTTTAGAGGCTAACCAAGGCTAGGACAGAACAGTTCAGGTTTTATAAAAGCTATATGAAGTTAAACAAGCAGAAATGGGGACTACCCAAAGTAAAGAATCATGTAGGTAGCAGAAGAAATGGTTATAATTTTGTTCATGGATTTATTGAGGCTGGAAACTGGAAGAAAGTTCTTTAAGAGTTGTAATGACCTTGATACTTCAGTTAATTTAGAAAATAGAAACTATTTATCTGGGGGCACTTGTTGTGCTCTGAAATTTCACCAGCGGTGACAAGACTACATGATCTGTCAAAATAGTTGAAAATGCTTTAAAAATTTTGTTGCCCGTAATGTGATTGAAATACAGTATCACTTAATTTCAGAGTGGAAAATCAGGAGTACAAATGTACTTAGCAGTTGAACCCACGCCCTTTGATTCATTCAGCACTGTGAGCTGTACGGGATTCTAAATGTGAGTAAATATGTATCAGGATTTGGCTTGCCAACGCTCAAGCCATGAAGAAATACCATGCTGCAATTTTATAATGTGTGTTACAGCTGTGTAAATACGAATAAGGCATCTGTAACATCTTGGATGACTTTTTGCACTGGCCTTAGATGGGCCTTAGGTGGTGCTGTTGCATTTTTTGCTTTTGGCTGTTGCTCGTTTTAGAGTGTCAATGATTTTTATTCTGTTTTGCTTTGTAGATCATACTAGGCAACTCAGAATAGTTGGTGACAAAAATATTTGTAAAATTTACCAAGGTGGAACACTAAAACGTAGCCACTTGTAGGGTGCACTTCGTTTCCTAATTTGAAACGCTTTATCACTTTTATATAAGAACTAAGTAATACTGAACTATGCACGTAGCATAAGGCATATCTTGTTCTACATGTGTTATTTTGTCTAACGGTGTATACATGTGAGTGTAAAAATAAATTAAAGACACAAGATTGAGTAAAAGCTCTCAGAAATTAAGCTCAACATGTGGGATTGATGCTGTAAGTTCACAAGTCTTTCAACTTTCCATCTGGCTAATTAAAAAGAAAAAAGTGGCTGAATTTTAGAAAAGAAATGTGTATGTCACATTGGCAACTTGCAGAGTGCCTCCTCTGTTAAAGGACCTATGCACAAGTTTTACATCCAATTTCCTGCCCTTATCTTCCTTATGCCAGCTCACAGTGTGGTTCATTGGGAAACAGTTTGCCTTTTTTCCCTTTTCTTTTTTCACAACATAAAAAAAAATCCCATGAAGGTTTTTTCCACTACAACTGCCTACCCTTTATGTTCTGCAGCCTGCCAAGCTTGCCAAAACTCAGCAGGTAGCCCACATGGTATGCATGTCTGTGTGAGAACGCTCCCCTGATGTGGACAAGATGTTGGTTGTAAAATGAAGCCAACATCTTGTCCACAAGTGTGCAAAAAAATATCCTCAATCTGGACAGACATGTTTTTGTAAGGCTGAATGCATGGACTGTACTAATTCAAAGACTGAACCTTTTAAAAGCAGGGGAAAATAATTATATAGGTGCAGTACCAATCATGCTATCAGTAGTGGTAAGCTGCAGACATTTGTTAATCTGAGACCATTTGGTTAGACTTTTACTGCCTCTGTATTTACAGTAATTCTTTTGACATCTGTAACTTCAGGGGTTTTATCACTCCTATTTTAGCCTCTATCACCTGGGCAATTAATGTAGTCCCAAGATTGTAGGCTAGCAAAGAACAGCTCAGGAATTAAGAGGAGAGATGCTGTCGGTTGGCTCTGCAGTTGGCCCAGAATTCCACAGAGGTGGACACTGTTGCCTGTGCTCTGTGGGGTGTGCGTGAGGAGGGAGGGAAGGAGGAACATATAGGCAGGGAGGGATAGCAGTCTTAAACCAGACTCCCTTACTCCAAACTCTGACATAAATTCCTGAGGCAAAGCTAGTTGCATAACCAAAACAAAACCAAAAGAGCCCTGCAAGGTTATTCTTGGAACTGTGTATGCCTCATATTTTCCAAACTAAAACTGTCAAAATATTCTGATTAGTTTAAAACTTGGAAGCATTAAAGTTGATGTTCTTCTGGGAGCAAACAAAAAAATTGGCATAAAACTTAAACCTGGACTGGTATTTTCAATTATTTCAGGCTGTAGCCTTGAAAAGGACAAAATTTGGTTTAGTGAAAGCAAACGGTCTTCTTATTTTAGTCTGTGGTTTCAGCTCTTTTAAGGTATCAGATTTTTGAGTAGTTATCTAAGTTGAAGGTGTCCTGGACTGGCTAGGCCTGACTGAAATTGTAGGTTTTCTCCAATCCACATTAGGGATTTTTTTCCTCAGAAATTTGAAACATCACACTGCTGCATTACACCTACGGGTGCACATAGTGGTTAAATATATCTACAGTTCAGCCCAAGGGCAGAGCTCCTGCTGATCCCCACAGCTCACCTGCTGAGCTCATTGGGGTGGAACACCAGGATTCACACTTGGCTTTGCAGGATGCCCTTCCCTATGGCCTGGTAGCATAGGCTTAGCTCAGTTGCTTCTGTTGCCCTCATCTGCCCTTCCAGCGTGTGGGTTAGGGCTTGGGGCGCCTGGACTCCAGAGCATTTCCTGCACGTGGGTGCTCTGCAAAGGTAGCCTCAGAGCTGCAGTTGCTTCCTCTGGGTTCCCACTTGAAGTTTGTGGATAATTGAGGATGCTTACCACACCTGGATGTTTCATGGCACTTACTTCAAGCATTTCATTTGGGTTTCTGTTTTGATGCCTCTTTTTTTTTTTTTTTTTTTTTTTTAAGAAAAGTTGTTTGCCTTTTATCTGGCAGAGTACACAATGCATATTCTCCATTTATTTGTATTATTGAGGAAAAGCCCATAAAGGTTTAGGCTTTCTGAATGCATTTACCTACTATGTGCATACATTTTTTTCTGTAGACGTAATGGTCAACAGCTTTGAAAGAATGTTCTGCTGTTTCATATTTGCTAATTGATACCTAGTGAATGTTTGGGTATGTTCTTCACACTACGCTTCTCATATCTAGATCATCAAAGTACATGGTTGGTGTGTGTCTGGTTTAAATAGCTTCTGGGTTTATCTTGATTTATTTTGGTTTGAAACTTCATGTTATACAAGATTTTAAAATTTAACTTCAGCATAGCTTTCTAATGGAAAGACAAGATTAGGTAGAATTATATTTTTTTAAGAAAAAGTTTAAATCTTTTATATTTATGGGGATTTTTTTATTAATAGTTCATTCTGTGTCAGAGAGGCAATTTTTTTTCATTCCTTTAAGAGATATTTCTTGATGCACTAGTATACATGACTATCCTGAGAAATCACCACATGCTTGTGTTCGGTATGCAAGAAAAAAATACGGGGTGTGTAAAACTCCTTCTTGATTGTACATGACCCTGCCCAGTTTATGAGATCTTGCGACTAAAGAGTAATCTGTTTTTAAGCATGTAGTGTGTTTTGGCAGGCAGGTATTTCGAAAGATGAAGCTTAAACTTTCTTCTCTTCTGAGTCTTACTGCAGACTGTGCGCAATGCCCATTCGTGTGGTGGAAAGGACTTTTTCATTTTTCTTCATAAATGTCAATTTTGAAGTTTCAGTCTATTACAGGTGACCATGGTTCATAATTTGTGTTACACTGACAGACTACAAATAATAATGTCTCTTGAAGGAGCAAGTCAGAAAACCAGCCAGCATATTAATTGCAATTGTCAAGCAATGACTGGTCATAAATTTAATATCAAAGACAGAGACTTCTTAAGAAAGCATCATAAATGCCGCATTAAAAAATTTGCCCTTGAAATTGCAGCTTAGTTAGTATGTTTTAAAATGTAACTTTAAGTTTGGGATTTTTTTTATTCACCCTGTTCTCTAAGCAGTATAAGAAATCTATACCAATAAGAATGTCAATAAGAATATATAACTACTATTTAGTTCCTGGTTTTGGTTATTTAATATCACTTCAGAAGCACCTGAAAAGCTCAGCAAGTCAGAGAAAAGGACAGCATCCTCCATGGCCAGGTGTGGATGTGGAGCATGGTACAGCATGGCTAAGCCACAGCCTTCTCCTATGTGCATTGTTGTCTCCAAATTCAAATCCTGTAAGCTGCATGTTCTTGAGGAATGGCACATGATCCCTGCTAGAGAGGCAATGGGTGCAGGCTGAGATGGGTGGGAGTTTTGGATTCCATAACAAGAGTCAGGAGTTTACATGAGGATCTCTAAGTGACTAGCAGTTTGAAGAACCCAGCTGTAGATGCCTTTGCATGGGGCCCATTTTCACAGAACATTGTAGCTGTTGAAAGTCTGAGATACAGTGAATATTCAGAGATTTGTCTGAGGTTCCAGTCCTGGTGGAAACAGCTATAAACACTGTTAAAAATTATCTGGGCCTAAATGTGGAGGGAAATGGGTCACAGAGGAAAACAAAGATGAGAGGAGGGAATTGCAGAAGACGCAGAAGGAGCTGGTGTTTATTGTAGTAGGAAGTTGAAGGAAGTGGTTTGCATGTCCTTAGGAAATCCAGTTTCATTAGTTCTATTCTTTACATAACTTTTTAATTTAAGCTGGATGAGTAGTGGACTCACAGTTGAGGAATGATGTGGTGACAAACAGCTTTTTGGTTTTTGCACAGTTGAAGTCCTTTCCTTTTCTCCAATGTACCTCAGAAATCGCTCCCATGGTGTCTGTCCAGCCCAATATCTGGATTAGTATATGGGAACAGGCAATGGAAAGACTTGTCATGCAAAAAATTTATTTGAGGAATATTTGGAACGAGTCCGTGATGAGGCAAGTCAGTCTGAAGTTGTCATCACTTTCGTTTGGCATAGTCAGTGCTGCTGCAGAAAGGGATGATTGCCTCTCCCTGCTCGGGCTGCCTGCTCCCTTTGTGTGCCGTCGGTGTGCCTCTGACATGTGTTTGGTTGGGTTAGCTTTCACTTGGGCCAGGGCCACGTTCCAGCCTGCCCACAAGCGCACAAACACTTCTCCTGGGAAGAGACAGTGGTGGGAACGGGCAGGTTGGTGTGGAAAGAAAGGTGGAACCATCCGCCTTGCCTGACAGCAGCAGGGAGTTAGGCCAGGCGGGGGGATTGCCAAAGTGTCACCTCCAGAGGGACAGGGGGAGAGTCGGGGCAGGGCCTGGGGACCTCTGGTAGCGAGCGATAATCCGCAGAAACGTTTCTAAGGACTTCTCAGAACCATTAAAATAATGTATTGTGGCACTGAAATGATTTATTTTCTAATAGTTACTCGGTAATTACAGTGTCATTGACTTCTGACATTTAATATTGGTAACATAATATTGGGCCTTCCTCCCATCCTTTTTTTTCTTCTGGGTCCCATTAGAGCAGTCCTTTAAGATTTAGGACTATGCTTGGGGACACAAGCCTGTAACAAAAGACGCTCCCTATCCTGGGAGCTTAGCACCTCGTGTAAACCACAGTGCCAAGGGGGTGTGGGAGCTGGATACAAGACACTTGGAACATCCATATAGGATTAGCAGCAGGAGTTAGAGACTTCCAGTTTTTACTGAGATGAACTAGTTTGAAATAGATCATGTCCAGGAAAAATAAGTCCATCTGCAGATGTTATCTTACCTGGATCCAAGGCATGCTTGACAATGAGGCTGACTTCTCAGAACAGATAAAGACATTAGCTTTGAAATGCAGGGAAGCAGACATAGCTTGATCGTGTCTGGAATCCCAAGCACACATGGTGAAGCACTCCATGTTTTTTTCATGCTACTGACCAAAATAGGAAGACTAAATTGCAGTAAAACAAGATACTAGAACAGTAAGTGCTACTCGTTCTGCATTTCCACACGCATAGGAGATGTGGGTCATGGTGTAGAAGTCTGCCTTCCACTCATGATAATGCACAAGTTACTGGTAGGACAAGCATCAGGTACTGGACATTATCCTTACCTGGGAGAAATTTATTTTGTCCTGATGCTTTCTGAGGGAACAGCCCCCTCTATCTACAGGGACTGAGCTTGGGATCTGATGTTGTTACAAATTTAATTAGTTTTGTCTTCTTCATTGTGAAAAAAAATAGCAGGTCGGTCAGATAGGAGGCATTAGTAAAATCCTGAATTTCCACAACTTAACTTTATGGAAAGAGGGCATTACAGCACAAGAATAGATTAAAAGAGCATGTAATTTTGCAGTTTTCTTTCTGAAAGGCAACGTGGAAAATGTAAGACTGGGTGCAGAAGCCTATACCCTGCTTTCAGCTTTTCTTGAGTGACTTTTTGCAAGCATTCATCTCCTCTTACTTGCAAAGCAGAATGCCAGTTATCAGGAGGCCAATAATAAAGATGCTGAAGAATGAAAAACCAGTAGGTGGGATATGTTGGATTTCAGATTTACACTTGAAATTGCATAAAGAACTATCTGAGAGCTGGGGGGGATCATTACATAAGATGTTCTTGAGAGGTGAAAATGGGGAGGACAGAGACAGTCTGAACTGGGCTGTGACCTTTCCTGTGACGCTTTCATACGTGCACTGGCTGAGCTTACGTGAGGAATGCGTGATTTGCTCTGAAGAGCTGTTGCTTCTTATTTTTCCCTAGAATTAGCCTGGGAGTCTTTAAAGATAACAGTTTCTTTTGTTTTTAAAAATAAGTTTTGGTTTAGAGACCCTTGCTGTGCTTTTGGGTAAGTGGAGGACCACGTGAAGAAGTGGAGAAGGAACTTGGCATCTGAAAGTGGATATACTGTTGCCTAGTTCTAGATGCAGTTTCTAACATATGAGAATAATTAAGTCCTGAAAGGGTAAAAGTAGAACAAGAGGTCCCTTGCATTCTTTACAGCAAACAGTTATTAGTGTGGTCTTTTGCACGTGAATAGCTGAGGGGTTCTAGACAGGAAGCTCAATACTTAAGAGCCAAATAAAATCTGTGGTAGTGGATTAGGCTAGAATGTACTAAGAGCAGCCCCTGTTAGAATTATGTTTTATTTCTCATTAGAGTGTAAATTGCAAAGGATTGTCAGCAATAAATTTGGAGTAAGTTTGATAGAAGACATCTTCTGCAACTTGTGAAATATAATAAAATTCATTAATATGCCATGATTCAAGATTTCTGTAAAGGTTAAGAAAATTATGGCTAAACTTAAATAAAATGCTATTAATCGTGTGTTTATTCTAGACTTAAGCCACGTTAGCAATTACATTTTCACTTCATTGTTCAGCAGTTGCAAATGTACCAAAAAATACTGGCAGAGGACTGTTCCTTAAGTGAAAACAGATAGCCTTAAACTTAGGAAAGACCTGAAGAAAAGCTATTTAACTGTTAAATATATAAATAATACCATTAACATTAGAATGAGAAATCAAATTAATCTTTTCAGTTTCTGTTATGACCTTGCAATAAAATGCATGATTTTAAGCACTTCAGAAACTCTTTGTACAATGGAAGTCATGACTTGAAGGCCAAGGAATTTCCTGAAAGAACTTGCTATTTGGGCAATAAGTTTGTTGCCATTGAAGGCGATGAGTTGTTTGGGGTAGGCTTTGTCCTCTTAGCTTTTAGAAGTGAACAGCAGTCTGTTTCTAGATAAGAAGTGCTCTACTGAGGAACCGCAGGAAACCTAGAGCTGTATAAATACACAAGGAAAATGCATCTGGTCTTCTGAAGGCAATACAAAAGTACATAACTCTGTATGTTGGGCTAGCAGATACACCCAAAAACTCAATTGAATGGGTTATTACTGAAAAAAATGAATAAGGGGCAAGTCATCCCAGAGGTCTGTTGGGGTTGCTTGTTTTGGTGTGGTGTTGGCTTTCCCCTCTGTGTTTCCATAGCACAGTTGAAGAACATTCCCAGGTTGTGTCCAATGGGTAGGAAAGAAATGCTTTCTTTTATTGTAGTTTTACATATAAGTACATAAAATAGAAACTAATGGTGTTTTAAATAGGTTTCCTCCAGCAAACATGAAGTCAGTTGCTTCTTTCTCTGAACTGACATATCTCACTCTCTCTGAGGTGTGCCCCATTTCACTGGTGAATGTGAGAAGAAACAGAATTTCCCAGATTGTTTGACCTTTATACCAATTTTAATAATTTCAAATCAGTCCTTCTCCCCCCATCAGAGTCCTGCGTGCCCTGGTTTTAATTATTTTTATTATTATTATTTTTTAAAGAAGACAGTGAGATAGTATCTCATGAACCCAGAAGTGATGATTATCCCAACAGAGAAACCAGTTGTGGGCTCTTTCGTCAGTTCCTGGATGATGATGATAGAGGAATGGGAAAAGTACATTCTGATTCAGCTGTTTATTCCCACATGTAGTTACTAGTTTCTTAGTGATGTTCGTTTCCTTGACTAAGAATTGCAAAACCGAGAACAACAGTGGTGAAATAGCCAGAATATTTGAAAGCACTTTACTCCAAAGTGAAAATAAATAAGACACGTAGAGAGCTAAATCTTTATGGTTCTTTGTGCTGATTGTCTTGATTATCCTCAAGTTTTCACTTTAAAAAAGTGAAACAAAGCCACCACAGAAGCAACTATTGTTCATGTTTCTTAAAAGCTGAGGTTTTGTACATCAAAACATCTCTTTTGTTTACCTTTGTTACTTTTAAGCTCTTAGGATGACAACAGAGCCTTTTGATGACAACAAAGAACTATTATGTGAAGACAACAGTAGTATTGATTAATTAATGTGTATAAATATATAAGGGCTGGGTGTCAAGAAGAAAAGGGCAACCTCTTTTCACTTATGCCCTGTGACAGGACACAGGGCAATGGACACAAGCTGGAGCACAGGGAGTTCCACCTCCACATGAGGAAGAACTTCTTTACTGTAAGGGTTACAGAGCACTGGAACAGGCTCCCCAGGGAGGTTGTGGAGTCTCCTACCTTGGAGACTTTTAAGACCTGTCTGGATGTGTTCCTGTGTGACCTGCCCTAGACTAGATGGTCCTGCTCTGGCAGTTGGGCTTGATGATCTCTGGAGGTCCCTTCCAGCCCCTAACATTCTGTGATTCTGTGATTGATATTATACATTTTTTATGGTCTGTAATTCAGCATTTTGGAATGAAAACTACTATGGTATGTCTTCTGGGCTAGAGCAAGCTCTGAAATTTGCCCAAGGAGCAGATGCGTGGCCTCATCTTTCACAGTTACATAAGTGCTTTTTCCTAAGTATCTGATAGCAGGAAGGTAGCTTTTACTTGTGACCTAATGGGATAAACTGTATTCAAGCAACATATAGAGGTCAACGACTCTTAAGTGTGGTGGCACTCACTGCTTGTCTTGTATACTTTACCTGAAAATTTGTTTGGGAGGTTCAGGTTTCCATTTCCTACCTTACCTCTTCTGTGTAATTTCCCTGGCAAATTGACTCAGAGAATTTTAATTAAAACTGGGGGAGGGGGGAATCTGCTAAAGTCGAGGGTAAAGTCAACTGTGACATGAAAGATTGCTAATCTTCGTGTCACCAAGATGGTGGTATTGTCTTGAGGAGTATCTGGTAGTTGTTGTTGAGAAGGTTCTTCACAGAAACTAGGGATTAGACTCCCTAGGGAAGGTTGAACTTCCTCGTTAATCGGTGGAGGAGAGAGGTGCTTCTCAAGGGAAGTCAAGTTAAGCCCTTCTCTCTGCATCAAGGGCAGTATCAGTGGAGTTAACCAGCAAGATCCAGAAGTACAGCAGGCTGGAGAGGTAGATTAGGAGGTTTATGTGCATTGAATGGAGATGAGTCAGTGGGGACTTGGAAAGATTAACTTCATCTAGGTAGCTAATGGAAGGTGCTTTTTCTCAACCACACAACAGTAGTGTCCTGCTCATCTCATAGAGTAGCAGCTGTCTTGTGAATATCCTTCTAGAGCTTTCTAATTAAAAGCTGTGAACAGGCCCTGATCAATTACCTGTATCAAGGTTTACAAAGCTTTTGCTCGTACAGGATGGATCCTTATGGTTACCTAGCCTTACTTCAGGTGTAACACAGGAAAGGAAGTTCCCTCACCACTTCCACAAAGGAGTTGTACTCTTCTGCAGTGTGAGTATAGCCCAAACTCTGTAACTTGTGATCTGAAGTAGAGCGTACATTTTAGAAAAACATCCAATAGTGGTTTGAAGCCAAATGACAAACTTTGTTTCACTTTGTAGTCTTCCTTAGTGTTAACTAGGTGTTAGGTATTTTTCATCTGAAATCAGAATGTTTCCAGCTCCCATCCATTAGATAATGTTATCCCTCTGATTATTTAAATGTATGAGCCTTTATGTATGTTTGTAATCCACAGTGAATGGATTATTAAGTTATTCTGTTCAGAGTTAAAGAGCTTTTTAAGATGCTCATCGAAAATAAATTTTCAGACTGTTCTGTGGCTGTTGTGGTGTTTGCGTGGTCTGGAGAAGACTCTGATTTTTACTGGGTAAAAATTATGACGAGTTATTTTCCAATTTCTAATTTGCTGTGATAGCCAAAGGCTTAAGAAGACAAGTCAACCACTGCATCAGCTCTTGGAAAGGAAATCAGCAGAACGTGTCTATCTGGTTTAGCACCAGATTTTGGCAAAGAGGCAGCATTCTCAGTAGTAAACTGATTAATATGGATAATGTTTAGCTTGCATAGATGGTTTCTTAGAGTGTTACCAGCTAATAATAGTCATTAATCCATTGGTAAAACGAACCTTGGGCATTCTGTTATCATCTCTGCCTTTTTTTTTTTTTTTCACTTGAACAGGTTTTTAATGTGATAATGGCCAGTTTGGTTTTGATAGCCTGATGTCATGGGTGATTGAACTGTTCTGTTTCTTCCATTTGCTCTAGTCTGCTCATCACTGCCAATATTACTCAGAGTAGCTTCCCTCCTGCACTCCTATGTCAGTTGTGTGGGTTGGGGGACAAGAGGGTAAGAGTTCAGGGGGTTTGGTTATTTTCTGTCAGAGTTTGCTTTAAATTTTATGCTTCTTGTGTTCATGTTTCTGCCATTAAATCATGAGACTGCGGTGTGGTTTTCTTCCGCTATGCTGAAGATACTAAAATTTTATTTTCTCTTAATCCTCATCACCTGTCCTCTCCCATATCCTGAATGAGGCAAGCACTGGTGTTGCTGGAATTGTGCTCCGGTCCAGAAGAGTTAGCAGCGATACCCCTGGGACAATGGGGGAGCAGTCTGTAGGGGTTGCTGGGACTTTAACCCCATAAACTGTGCCAGCTCTTGTGCAGCTCCCAGTTCTCTTGGGAGCCCAGTATACTGAGGCATGTGGTGCATGAAAGTGCTTCTCCAGTTGTGCAGTGTCAAATCAGACTTAGCAAGGGTGATACTCCCCTCCCAGTTGGGAAGTTACTGGGTGAGTTGAATTATAGTGAACCAGAGACAGCTTTCTCAGTGAGTTCACAGGTGTACATGGACACTACACTAGGGAACTAGGCAATGTCTTGCTAATCTGGATGATTTAGGGACAGCTGTATGAGGCGAGCTGTTTAGAATGAGAACGTCATTTTATCTATTTCTTAACGCTGAGCTTCTATTATGGTAGCTAAGTTTTAAACAACTTTCCTCTTCTGTTATCGTGGGATTATTGCAAGTGAAACACCCACCTCAACTCCTAACTTCCCTGTCCTGCCCAGTTCTGCACATTTTAATTCACCGTTGCAGCATCTTGTCCCATCAGGTTGCTGAGTGCGGTTTTGAGTCGCTGCTGACAGGAATGTGAAGACCTCCAGTACCAAGTCCTTCTGGGGTAGCATTCCCAGCTTACTTCACTTACCTTGGCTCCCAGTCAAGTGCTGTGGTGACCCTGATGGTTCCACTGTGCTGCATGGGGGACTTGAGCAGTGCTGACGCTTGCTGGTGCTTGTGCTTCGTCTTGCACGTTGCTGAGCACCTCACACAAATGTTTTCAATTACTCCACTGTCGGAGGGAGATGGGGATAAAAATGGTGCTGAGCAGCTCCAGCAAGTTGCTGCTGCTTTGCCCCTGAAAACAGATCAGCCTGCGTGAAGTTTATGGAAGGGGTTAACTTTTGGTGAGTCACAGCATCACAGTTTTTACTGCAAATACAATTTTTCAATTTTTTTAAACATTTTACTTACTTTCCATTCTGGTAGACCACAGCGCTTTACAATAATTTGCAGCAAAAGCAAATAAAAATATTACATCTGTTTAGTGTTTTGACCCAGCTAGGGTAAAGAATGCTTCAGCTGAGATCCAGCTTAATTCTGATACATTTAATCTGAAAATTTTATTTAGGGTTATCAAAGTAGGGTCAAGCGTTAGACAGCTTTGCAGTAGTTAGTCCACAGCTATTGAAAAATTCAGCAAAACTGTTTGGTTTTAAGGGACAAATACAGCTTTTAAATACCAAAATAAATGTAAGGGCTGTTTGGGGTGAGGTTTTTTTC
This sequence comes from Merops nubicus, assembly GCF_000691845.1. Lineage (NCBI taxonomy): Eukaryota > Metazoa > Chordata > Aves > Coraciiformes > Meropidae > Merops > Merops nubicus. The sequence goes on along the minus strand of NW_008622862.1, from coordinate 2,997 downwards.
CATTTAAAATATTAACTTTTATATTACTCTTATTTTTGTAGTTGTCATTCAAATGCATATTTTTATTAAATTCATATTTTGTCTTTAAAAAATTCAGACCTTTATGAGCCTTTCCTTTAAAAGAAGGTATTGACCCCACATTTTGCTGTTCTTTCGGTTATGCAGCACAACAGATATGATTTATTATGGGGGTGGAGAGGAGTTGAAGTGTTCTTGCTGATTATATTGAACATTCACATACGACTCACAGAGGAAAATAATATAAATGTAGTTACAGAATTTTTCCCTTTATAGAAAGCAGTCTGTGTGAAGGGGCAAGCCTACCCTTGAGGGATCCAGAAAATCCTAGTAGCTTTAAAAATTACAGAGTAAAATTTGTTGCAAAGCACAGTTCCTATATTGTTTAGTCATGTTGAGGGTTTATTATGAAGAGGTGGCAGTTCAAGTAAAAGTTGGCTTCTGTGAATGCAAAACTTAGCTAAGATTAGATTGGGCAGAGAAAAGGGCACTATCATTGAAGGGAAAAGGTAACGATTAAGGGAAAACAGTTCCTCACAAAGATTTTGCATTTGCAGGTATTAAAAAAAAAAAATTCTTCTTTGAAAAGGTTTCTGTGTCCCTCTGTACTTGTGAAAGACTGATCAGAACTGTCTTTCAGAGTTTCACCTGACATTGCTGACATGAGAGGACTGCCCCTTGGCGAGGGGCTGCTTGGCCCAGGTCAGGGGTTTGGGTGAGATGAGCCACTGAGAAATGCCCCCACAGAGGTTCACGTTATGATGCTCAGGGCAGAAGCAGGAGCAAACCCTGGCCCTGTGCCTTTCAACCAGGACAGTGGTTCTCTCTTCAGCATAGCAGTTTAGCAGACCAGAGTCAACATTCAATATTTTCTCAGACCATAATGCACAAAATTTTACCTTCTGGCTTCTAATGAACTGCTGTTTAATATAATTTTGTAGACCATCAAGGAACCACAAAGCATACGCTTCTGGGAACCACTATGCTAGCTGAGAGACCAGAGGTTTCCAGTCCCTGTAAGTTGGTCAGGTCAGATACTGAACATGGCTCATGTTTGCACAGAGATTGTTGGTGTAGTTCAGTATTTACATAGAATGAGCAGAAACTTGCAATTAAAGTATTTTATTAAAATAGCTTTTTGCAGATAGTTGAAACTAGGAATTTGAATATGCACTGGAAGATACTGGGGCATGACAGCTTAGGCCTTGACTGAAGAATGGATATAGTAGTAGTGGTGTTTAGAGACTGTTTCTGAGTTTTCTCTGCTACAAACAGAGGGTTTGCCACCATTTCCAGAAGCTGAAAGGGATGCAGGGGCGTGTTTTACATGCATGGTATTGTGTCTCATTATTGACAGCCTCAGAAATTCCAAAATCATGTCAGACTTGATCACAGTTTAGTACAATATTTTAAAATTTGACTAATAGTTAAGTTTCTTTTTTCTTACTTTCTCGTTTGTGAGCTTTTAAGATGTTCTCAAAGTATATTTGCAAACTCTTCTACAGTTTAAACCACGTTAAAAAAAGGTAAAACTTACAGAGGTTAGAATAATTCCCTTCTTCATATAAATGCTGTGGTCCTCTTCTCAGAACAGATTTTTCAGGGCTTACCTTAGAGAACCATCAGGAATCACATGTGCTAAATTTGTTAGATACGTGCTTTGTGAGTAGGAGCTCTCCCAAAAGGTGTATTACCTTGGTCACAGATCTTTAAACATATTTTGGCCCTCAAATCAGTGATTTCAGTATTATTAAAATGAAAAAAAAAAAAAAAGTTACTATACCTATCTATATTTAATTCTTATGTGTGCATAGAATAGCGTGTATATGTGTAGATATATGTGCGTGTAGATCTATGAGCAGGTATACAAGCAACAAGAGTGCTACTTATATTCAGGACACAGATCCTTAACCAAGGCAGAGGAGCTAAACTGGAGCAGAGGTACAAAATGGAGAGTGCTGAGATCAAAGGGACCCTAAGTCAAAAGGAGTGGTGGAATGATATTGATAATGTACAGAGTATGCGTGTCACTTGAATGTGGCAGAGCTGTTGGAGAACAAGGCAGAAAGGCAAGTATGGGTTGATAATATATGTAAATGTTATTGGAGTATAAGGAAAGAAATGTAAAAGATAGAGCTCTGATCTTTTCCAGAAGAGTGAAAAGTGCAAACTATGATGGTAAATGTACCAAAAAAGCTGTGGAGATTGGTTAAGTAAAGCTCTCTGTTTAATGATTTTCTGTTTACATATTCATAGGGTACCAAAAAGTGGAAAGATCAAGGAAGCAGATAAATTACATGTCGTGGCAGACAAGCCAACTTAAAAATAATATAGAATATATAATTGCCTGAATACCAGCCACATTTGAGCTGAGGTAGATGCTGCTTGAGGCAGTACCACAGGCATATGCTGTTGTATACATTGATGTTGTAGGAAGATGTTTTTTGTGCTGTTGGAAATAAAAAGTGAATGCCAGTGCTTCTTGATTCCTCTAGGAGGATATGAGAGGTTGGATACTTCTCCTGCTCCCTTTGTGATCGGTGCTGCTGGTGTTTCGCAAGGTGCAGGAGTTGAAGATTTTAGGTTTTGTGCCTCATGACTGTTACTGGCACAGTTTTACAGTTACGGAGTTGCATGAGGACAAACGTGGTGTTTTTGTGGGATGCAAGCTGATCGTGGCTAGGAGGCACGGCACAAGCAGACTCTCAGGGATCTCCTAGGCCACCGTGTCCCCTTTCCTCTCATGGCCCAGCTTCATCAATCCCCACTTTGAAACAGCGAGATCTTAGGGGCATCTGGAATTCGCAGATGCTGTTGACTGCGGTCTTTCCGCCTTCCCGTGAACGAGTCCTTTTCCTCCTGAGGCTGCCTGCAGGCAGGACGCTTGTGGAAGAGGCGAGTGTGAAGGAAGGGCGAGCTGGGCAGGTTGTTTGGGGGCGGGGTCGCGGCGGGGGGGCGAGGCGGAGCCTTGCGGCGGGC
>NW_008622861.1:0-20560 GCF_000691845.1 Merops nubicus | reverse complement strand
CCTCGGTGCTTCAGGGGAAGAGACTGAAGTTTTGTGTACAGGTTATTTAATAGTTCTGTTTGAATACAAATGTTTTTCTCCTCGTCCTCGGCTTCGTGCGGGGCTCTAGCATGAGATGTTTCTGTAAAGCGACCCGCGTCTGCAGCGTGAAATAAACACGTTAACACCAGGGTCACACAGGGAAGGTCCCGCCCCGTCGGTTTCATTTGCTCGCCCCTGGGCCCCTCCGCGCGCCACCGCCTCTTTCCCGCCATTTCTTGCCGAGGCGGCGGCGGGCCGGGTTTGGTCTCGTCGCCACGAGCGAGCGGAGCCCCAGCGCACGGGTGACCCAGGAGCTGCTCATGGTAAACACCTTTAAAATCCTTGGCTGCTTCGGACTGCTGTTTGCCTGCTGGCTTGGGTTCGATTTTTTTATTATTATTTTGTTTCCTACACATGAAGACATGAGAGAAAAGAGAAACTCGTGGTGGCAACACTAGGTGTGGACATACACACCAGGTATGTCAGGTACTACTGACTGGGATGTACATTTTGCAGATGCGGGGAGCACTCGAAGTTAACAAATGCCCCTTCTCAGAGATGTCCAGGTCACAGGTCCTGTGACGCTCACCCACCCCTCGCCTGAAGTTCTCTGTGGCATGGCACAGCTAAAACATGCTTTCTGTATGCTACATTTCTGTAAAATGGGAGAATTTAAGGGTGAGACACTAATTATGCTCCAGTGTGACAAAGTGGCTGTCACTCTCTGGCATATGGGAAGGTATTTGGCACAAAACTCTGTTTAAAAGTACTTGGTTGACAGAGCTTTTAGGGTTCCTCGTCACCAGGCATCACATAAGCAGGAGTTTAGGCATACATTCATTTTGGCAAATCTCTTTATAAAGTAATGACCTTTTTTACTATTGCAAGTTCCTTATGTCTTTAACTGAAATTTGCATAGGACAAAAAATGAGGAAGCTGTTAAGTAATTTGCTAAATTTTGCATTTTAACATAGAGAATATGTTATTAGCTCCTTATATTTTGACCAAGTCAACTTTATTTTCCGGTTACCTAATGAGACAAAGTGCCATGAGAACTTCACTGGGACTAATCTGGAACCGTTCAGTCTCAGATGGATTCCTCTGGTGGCAGCTGTCAAATAAGCTTCAGCACAACCATAATGATAGAAATACACTTTCCAATGGACTTCTGAATCAAGAAATGCAGCAGCTCGATAAATGTTTGTAATGTTAGCACATGTAAAAGTGATGCATTTGTATGTGTGTCAAATACTGCAAAGAATCTATTCTCTCAAGGAATATGAGATGAGACAACACCACCAGAACCCTCACATCTGAAATAATGAGAAGTTAATGGATAGTTAACATGGTACAGCTCCTCAACAGTATTTTAATGTTTATGATTCTGAATTAATTCCCTCCACCATATTCTTAGGGTCAACTTATTGAATTAATAACCGAGCAGTTACCTTCTTTACTACTGGAGAATCTTCTATAACCTGTCCCATTATAAAAAGCCTTGTGAGATATATGGTTAGCAATCTTTTGCCAAAGATTTAAACTCTAGAAGCACACTGTTGAAGGATAGTGAGTAGAAGACACTTTAGTGTTCCAGAATGAACGACAGAAATGCATGAAATAACTTTCAGACCCCATCCAAGAGTCCTTGGTGGGAAAAATCTTTGAGACAGAAGCACATCCCATTTACTTCTGACATATGATTTAAATATGTTGTCAGGAATAAACATAACATTTCTGATTTTTAAAATGTTTCATGGCATACAGTGGCAACCTGCTTCATTTCTTTGACACTAAGTTACATTAAGAATGTAGTGTTAGAGAATTCAGGACTGCTTTACAAAAGAGTTTGTTTCACTGAGTCTTTCATTTCTGTGTTTGGATCAGACCTATTTAAAACGGATAGTAATGGAAGATGCTTTTGTTGGCAGCAGTAGAAGGGAAACAACAGTATCCCAGAATACAAAAGGTCGACTTATAGGATCTATAGGATTAAGGGCTGGGATGTTACCACACAGTAATGGCCTTTTGCTGCTAAGTAAATGCCAAGATCAAGTATTGATGTGAGCAGAAGCTATGTATTAGATGGTTTTTGGCACAAGCTTAGTCTGACTTTAAGAACTAGGCAACCATTCCTATTAGAGCAGATATAACTAGCAGAAAACAGTCCATTAATGTAGGCATAATTATTTATAAGCTCGACCATGATGGACAGATTTTTCTCCAGCTAGATGACAAGCTGAACTTTCCATGAATCTATATTGCCTGGTCTGTTCCTCAAGACACGACTTATACTGAACTGAAAGTTTTATCACTCACTTAAATATGAGACTGCAAGCAATTATGTTTTAAGCAACAGACCATAGTGCAGGCAGTGCCAGCACCATGACAAGGGGGTGGTGGTAGCTGATAAAAAACCCCAAACAGTGGCATGTTGAAGCCTATGCACCTTGTATAGTATCTGTCTAATGACTACATTTAAAGCGTAAAAGTGCATAGGTTAAAAATATTACAGTCAAAATTAGTTAAATACCCGTCATGAAAGAGAGATGCATTTAAGTGAAAATGCACAATGTCGAATGCTAATGAGAATATTAATCTGTGAGAATAGTACCCAAAAAAAAAAAAAGGCAGAAACCTAGGGATTTATGACAGAACGTACATAACAGTTTAGAATATTAAAAAAAACCCAAATTAATGAAACATTATCGCTCTCTAAAGCTTTTAAATAGTGCATTGGAAAAAGAGGGCATATCCATCATAGCTATTTCATATTCATCTCTAAATAGCTAAATCATAGGATAGCTTTTCAATTGAAATTGTTAAACTTTTTTAGTAATATGGCATTTAAATATACATGTGACCTTTATGATGAGTGTTACAAAAATATATTGCTTACATCTCAAGAGTTTTATTTCTAGGTTGGCAAATTGCATTCTATAATAAAATTAACTTTTAATTTTGCACTCACAAAATACATTTTACACTTTTAGCTGTTTCAAATCAACTACAACATCTGTTCATTTTATAAAATTAAATGATTAATATTCTCTTTAATTATACATTTGAGTACATACACTGCTCAAGGTCAATTTATTTCTGATTTTTAGATCTTAAATGTCATTGGTCTAATAGACACATCATATAAACTAATTCTTCTTGTAGTTAAATTAATTAATCTCTACCAAAAAGTCAGTATATGGTTTACCAACTTGAGATTTGGCATGTTTTCTGTGTTGAAAAGTGACCTTCACACCTGGACAAACTTTGAAGCAGAGAATATTTAAAATAAATCAGCCAACCAAATGTGTTCTTCAGGTAGGTATGTTTGGTTTGGGTTTGTTTTTAACATGTTATTAATCAAATTACTTTTAGCCAAGGACCGCTTTGGCCCAGAGAAAGTTGCAGGTTTCAATTTTTGGTCCTGACTGACCAGATTCTCACTGTAATAATCAAATTTATAAAGTTATGTTTCATAGCTCCTCAACTACTATTATAGAAAAAGTAGGATAAAGGGAGCTTTAAACTATGTTGGGAGATGTCCTTCCTAAAGCTATTGCCATGTAATTCTTCCTTCCATACTAAACTACAGATTTAATTTTTGAAAGAAATATTTAGTCTTAAATTATTTTCATATTTTGAGAGACTGCATTAAGTTTTAAAGAAACTACAACTTAATTATTTCAGTTTGTAAATTCTCACCTATATCTAACATTAGTCTTAAATACTGAAGAAATCAGGACTATAAAATGCTGATGTCTTAAAACTATTAGATGAAAGATAGATTTTATTGGTCAGTGACATTGAAGGATTTTAGCAGATCACTCCAAATTTCTCAGATAGGGAAAATTTACATCTCTGTGCAAGTAGTTTGTGCAATTATCAAGGCACTTCTAAATGAGCCTTGTAACATTTAATAGACCTCATCAGCTTATCCCCAAACTAAGTGGTGAGAGACAAAAATATAGTGCCTAGCTTATTGTCAGGTCTTATGGTTTGCTATAGAATCTTTTTTTTTTTTCCCTCTTTTTTTTAGTTTCTCCAATTATTTAAAAGTTTTTATCAGATTCTTGTGAATCCTCTATAAAGGCATGGGGTCTGCAATTCTGGCACATGATGGAGTCAGCTCCAAGTCCTCTTAGATTTTCCTTCCAGAGTTCTTAAAAATACTTGCCTTCAAGTCCACTGTGTACATAAAGCAAAACTTTCCTCCAAAGGGATTGTCTAGCAGGTACCTTCAATAACTTTGCATTTAAACAACATCGAAGCCACCACAGACCTGGAAGTGTTCAGCAACCAACAAGGCTCACAATTGTCAGGTAAGTGTTAATGTGCAGCATACAGAAGAAGGATCCAAGGCCCTGGTATAATTGAATGAGTAGTCTTGATCAGAGAAAATCAGCAGAAGTGTGTAATTCAAAGAGTCAACTTATTTTAAAAAGTTTATAGGTTTTATTTGCTGTTAATATTTACTCCCAACTAATTTGAAGTCATATATGTGTTCCTTTATGGATAACAAAATCGAAGAAAACGTGTATTTTGACCTCGTGACTGTGACAAGTCAGTGGGACATTATGGATTGTGAGATTTGGCCTTTAACCTGTAGGCCATCAATCTTGGTTTTCTTCTCATTGTCTAATTTTTTTTGTGGCACAGATATACTTAAGTGGCACAAAATCCCAACATGTCCCTGACCCAAGTCTAGTGATTAAGTAATTGCTTAGCCATGTTAACAGGAGCCTCACCTGAGGCTGTGTACCAATCCTGTGTGCTCACTGAGCAAGGTTACAGATGCCCACTTGAGGCCATGTTGGTACACGGCATCACGGAATGGTGTGGGTTGGAAGGGACCTCCAGTGACCATCTAGCCCAGTCCCTCTCCTAAAGCAGGTTTGACTAGGTCAGGTTGCACAGCAATGCACCCAGGCGGGTTTTGAAAGTCTAGAAGAGACTCCACAGCTTGTCTGTAGGGGTCCATCTCTTCTGCAGGTGGCTGTGTGGTGAATCCCATGCTTCGACATACTGAGGTGAGCAGCGAGGAACTCTTGAGGATGTGGTGAGTTTGTACTGAGGTGTGAACCGAGTCCCTCTTCACTGAAGAATTTGGGTGTGCTCTTCAGTGGTTCAAAGGCCTTGTACAGAGTCTCTGTAGATTCTGATTTCTCTGTTAGTCATAGTGAGATTAGAATTTCATTTCATCTGATTGAACTACCAGAGAAATAATTGAGTTTATTATATCTGATCCCCTTCCACTCTGCCTAAGCAAGGAACAGTTACCAGTGTAGGAATACTGTACACTGGAAGCCATTTTAATGTGTGCATCATTGCAGTGACCCTTCTCCTGCACTCTTGCCTTCTCTCCTCCAGAGTAAAAAAGAAGCTGTATTAACAAAAGCGCTGTCTTGTCTGTCCTGCTGCATCTACAGAAGAGTCTTCTGCTGGTGCAGGTGTCTCAGTTAAGGTTTATCTTTTTTTTCTCACCCATGATTGTCACAGTTGTGCCTGCAGCAGCATACGGTCAAAGCCTGGTTTACCTTGTCCTCAAGTGAGCACAGACTTTTTATGCTTTGGATTTAATTGTTCTGTGTAGCCTAACAGTATAAAGTAATCTTTGCTTTAAGGTAGGAATCTGCATCTAGCTCATCTTTATCCCCCTTCTGCAGGGCTTCAGGCACCAGTTTTTGCTGGCCATTAGTGCCAATACTGAGCAAGTAACTCACTTCAGGAAACATGATAATTTGTCCTTCCTATCAACCTGTCCCACTATAAAAGGCAATGTTTTTTACATTTTTAATTCCCTGTTGCCACTGAATCACAGACTTTTACCATGACAGTCACTGAGATGCCCTGAAATGAGTATTGCATCACTATAGTATTTAGTATAGAGGAACAATGAACCACAAGGGGGAAAATGAAAAATAAAACCTCACTTTTAGGAGATACTTAGATTTGAAATGAAAAAATAATATTGAAATAACATAACCTGTAACATTTTTCATAAGCTAAGTATTTCTGTTTACAAATACATCACCAGCTTCATCAGAAACAATAGTGTGTGCCTATGGTTTTGGATTTTTAAAAGGTATGGTTGCCTGCAAAACCAGTATATTCCTGTTATCTGTAGGTCCCTGTAGTAGTACTGAGCTGTTTAAGCAAAGTTACGTTATTAATCTATATACTACTCCAAACCATTTTTTTGTTTTCCTTTTTAAGCAACCATCACTGAGCATACTTTCAAAACAAAGCAGGTTAAAAGAAACTATTAGACTGAGGCCTGTATCTTCATTGGGATCGTAACCAACATGCTTTATTCAGGATCAAATGGTGTGCTTGTGATCTCCACAGGCAGCTCTCTCATCTGTATGGGAAGGAGATTTCAGTCCCACTGCCACATTCCTCCTTATTTTAGACAGCTCTCCACAAGTTGAGGAAGAAGACATGTGAAGAAGACAAAGTAAAATGCGTGCTGTTCACTCATTAAAGATTAGAGAGGAAAGATAGCACAGCTACTCTGTGTTAATCCCAAAGGGGTGTGGAAACAGCTCCATATTTCTCCCTCACATCTAAATAATTTGCTTTCCTTCTGACAAGGAATAGTGGTAGTGCTTTCCTTTTTTTGAACCCTGCAAAGAACAGCCCAACACTTGACATCTGCTTGCTTTACATGTTCTAAAAACGTTGTTTGTTCACCTCAGTAGCCCAACATAGGAGGCCCATTCTTCTCAGCATTACCTGATCCTTCAGCAGTGTGGCTCCACTGACTTCTTTCTGTTAATTTGCTCTGAAAGAAATGGTTTTTAGCAGACAAAGATTACACTTTTATATTTTCCAAAATATTAACCAAATCTTCTTATATGCCTACATGAGACCCAAGGCTGTGTCTGAGCTTCTTAATAAAATGCTTGAATAAATTGTATAATGATGCTAAGAAGCTATTTGCAAACTACTGTAATCAGAGCTCTGTTCAGGGCTTCAGTAGTTAAGTTAGAAAGACTGGAACTGTGAGCAATTTTGTTAGGGGAAGTAGGTTCTCTGTAAAACTCTTTAAAACTGGCCAGAGCAGCTCAGTTAGTGCATGTAACCACTGGAACTGTAACTCTACTACCCCAGTGGGACCCTGAGTATACAAAGAACAATACTAAACATGCTCAGCACATCCTGGCAGTCTACAAGGAATTTATTTTTTTTTTTCTCTCATTGGAGGAAAGGCTTGTAAAAATTTTTTCCCACAAGGGGGAAAAAAAATGGGCTCATGGATCTGAACATCATTACTCTTCTGTCAGTCAGGAGGGTGAGACAGAAGACAAAGCAGCTAGAGAACCTTTCCTTTTCATGGGCCACATTTGCTTAAGCTCACAAATACCAACAGTAAGAAAGAGTTTTGGTTCCCTCCTCAGTCCCCTGAATGCAGAGGGGACACACAAGACCCAAGAAATTTTATAAGCCTTTAGCTGATTCATTTCCTCATTTGCCCGCACAACTCATGGGAGTTTGTGGTACAGCCCCAAAGGTCTCAGGAGGGTGTTGCAGTATGCATCTGCTGCATTGCCTGCATGGGGTTTGCTCTGTTGTCTGTCCCCAAACCACAAGTCGTTGTGCACAGTTATGCTATTTTGAAACACCTCAGTACACAAGAAGAATGAAGTTTCCTACGCTAAATCCAGCGATTGCAGAGTACTGAAATCAATGAGACTTAAATATGGGAATTACCATTTACCATTGTTCTGCCAATGACTAGGCCCAACAAGAATGATACAACCAGCAGAAAGGCAAACCAATATGTCGAGTGTATTGTAAACAAGAAAGTCATGACATAAATGACCACCAGGGGTACAAACAAGTCGATCAGTCCATATATAATGGACACCACCCCCAATGATCCCAGAAAAGACATGACTCTGCCTACAACAGGTGATATAAACAAAGAGCCGAGGTTTCCCATAGTTGGCAAGGGAAAGAACCAGATCCCAAAGTTAAACAGATAAGATAAAGGTGCCCACATGGCAACTCTCACCCGATCAGCCCGTGTGCGCAAAGGTCTGAAACTGAGCGGGGCCCAGTTCCAGGGAGAGTCAGGAGGTCTGCCCTGAACCAGGAAGCTCTGTGGAGTGCACTCCACAGACTGACACTCCTGACTCCCTGCAAGTGGTCCCAGCTTTTATCCCCAAGCAGACACCTGACCTTTGTCAACTCAGTGCGGGACCCCTGGGGCTCATTTCCCTTCTGGCTCTCCCTGCAGGGCCGGCTGCACCCTGGGGGGAAGCTATAAGGCAAACTCACCACCTCTTGATGAAGGGCTGTGGGAATCACCCATATGTCAACCTTAATTTGGGTCTCAAGTTTCAAACCCCAGCATTTCAACCATTCAGTTATTTTTCTCATTAGAACCAGTTTTCATCAGCTAAGACATATTAAATATTAATATTATATATAAAATGTTACAGTAAAATAATTATTTATAAAGTGCTCAAGTACATCAGAAACTCGTTTGTCTGTTCATTATATGCATTCATTCATCCTAGTCTTGATTTAAAATAGGTGTCAGGTATCAGCTATAGTATTCAGATATGGATCCTGATCTAGATGTTAGAACCTCTGCCACTTACTGAGCATGTTCAAGAAAGGGGAAGAAGGAGGGTAAGTTAAGAGCCTGTTTTTAATAAGCTACAGCAATTAGATATTTTGAATACTCAGAGTGATGTATTAGAATGATACAATTATTTGGTTTGTTCAGTTGCTTTTTAATACACTTGAGAACCAGCTCCTAATTAAGATACACACACTATCAAAGATGAAAAACTAGATGGTGGTAAAAACAATTAGAATGATGATGTAGGCTTAGATTCCCCATGGTTTTTGTACAGATCTGCAAGGCAGCATGGAGTATGGGCACGTGGAATTTACCTTTTCTGCACAAGGTCCACAAACAGCTGCAGTACTTGTGTGCCCCACAGGGACATGAGCCACACAGGAACAGGCGGGAAGCTCTGGGACACATTTTGTTTTGCCTGAGCTGACTGAGGGCTCTGACAAGAGGAGCTTTACCCTTCAGGGGAACGGCTGTAGTTATCCATTGCCTCTGGGTAAGGAGTTGTTCCTCTCTGAACAAGTCCTGCTGAGGAACAATAGTCTAGAGGTGCATCAGTCCTCAACCTGCTCCTTTGGCCAGACTGTTGAGTCACAGCAGAGCCTCTACCTATGGAGTGTATGTCAATTATATGTTAATTATTTGTTATTTGTGTTTTGAAATAATTCATTCCTATTTAAAAGGTATGAGGAAAGCACAGCATACAACAAAGCAGATTTTATAAAATAAGATAAATGATCCAACCAAGATCACCTCCAATTACAGGCATGCCTCACCCCTTTAAAACTAATAGACTGTGTAAAATACCATCTTTAATATGTCCTGAATGTATTGTTCTTGATCTCAAAAGCAGTAAGAACAGTCTCTCTCATGAAGTCTTGCTGCAGAAATTACTGAGTTCCTACCACCTCAATGCCACATGAAAAAACTTAGTCAAAGCAACCAAACCTCTTGACTTGCTGCTGATTCCACAGTACCTTTTTTTTTTTTTATAGTGGTATCACTTTTATCTACCATCATTTATTGAAAAAGCATAAAATAGTCTCATCTGATTTTTTGCCTGCAGGAGATGTCCTTCTCATTGGTTAAGCCACAAAGTCTTACATCATTCAGAGACAAAGTGACTGACCTGACTTTCTGTTCTCCTTTTCCACATATAGAAGTTTCTTATGCGCAGGCTACAATCCAGTATAAAAATTAGAATTTTTTAAGAGATCTGTCTTCAGCAGCTCAGCTGACACAAAGGAGTACTTGTTTTTAGAAAAGTGCAACATTTAATTGCTGATCAGAAAGCCAATCCTTTATTAATCCTAACCAAGTAATCTGAATATATCACTAATGCCTGTTAGCGTGAGATGCATTTAAAGCTTTATTTATGATTACTAATACCAAAGATTTTTACACTTTGAATTCCACAAATAAATTCTAACATTTCTGTGTGTAAAGTCACACTTTTATCACATTTTTACTTTTACCAGATTTATTTTAATGTAAAATAAGTCATTAGGAAATCATTTTGAACTAGATTGCAATAAGCAACACTTCAGCCGAAAAGGTTCAGAAAAAGATTGGGTCAGCCCTAAAGATCTGCCCAGAGATAGGTAGCATGTTGGTTAACACAGCTAATGCCTGTCAAGTTTGTGAGGCCTGTGGCAACAGAACAGTGTAGTTAGGATCACATCTTGCCATGCTCAGCTTTCAGGCCTCAGTGGTTAGGTTTCTACTAACACCTTGCCACCAAGATGCAGCTTTTTCTAACTTTATAGGAAAACTCTGATTCATGGCTCTGGGATCAGAGTATTTTACCCACTCCACTGTAGCACTCTCAGGAAAGACCTCACAGTATCCCAGCTACATCTGTTTAAAATAATTTCAGTGCCTGTGGTGTGTGTGTGTGTGTGTAAGACCTTAAGGAAGCTGCAGAACTACACGTGCCCCAGGAGCCAATCAAATAATCAAGAGTCACAGAGTGCAGGAAGAGTCGCTGCTACACGAGGCTTCCTTTAGTAAGCAGGAGCAGAGAAGCTTGAAATGGTTTTCTCAGGGGAAATGGTAAACATAAATGGAGATGCATAACTATCATGAACCAGACCAAAGGTCTGTTTAACCTAGGAGCCTGTTTTCCAGTAACAGATGCTTAAGAAGAGTGGATTAAAACCAAGGCATATATAAACCAGATATTTCCCATGGCATAGCCTCTCAGCTTCTGGGGAACAGTGCTTCAGAAACTTCCTGAGCTGGAATCACATTTTGTTTGCTGTGATTAATAGTCACACACAGGACAATCCATCACACATTTATCTCATCCCTTAATAACTGGATTTATGCTCTATGGGTCCACAACATCTTTTGATAGTTGTTTGTGTGGCTGGATTTTATTCTTACTGGGGGAAAAAAAAAAAAAAAAATTAAAACAAAACCACAAGCCTGATGGCTTTATAACCATTTCAGTTTTACCTGGATGCCTCTTAACACTGAGGAGCTGCACAGAGTGCTGCCTTTTCCCACTCCCTAGGCCAGCACTTCCTTTCAGAGCTGTGTTCCTCACAGCTTGTCCCCGGGCTGTAAAATGTCACCGTTGGCTGAAGCATGGTATGCAAAGTCCAGAGGAGCTTTTCTCCCATTAGCAGAAAACTTTGGCATTAAAGGAGTGAGTTAAAATACATGGGTTTACTGCTTTCCAAACCTTTTTATCTGCCTGCATAACATGAAAGCTGATTTAATTTAAAGAACGAAATTTGATTTGACAAGCAGATAGTCCTTTTATCTTGCCCCTTTATTGCATTGTACAAAGAGACGAAAATGGTTAAGATGTTAATATCTGAAAGGTGAGTCTTTCTGATACTATATTTCTCTCAGGATAAATTTCCTAACATGTTCTTATGGTCTTGTGTGTACAAGACAGTGTACAAGACAATGTACAAGATCTGGTGAGTTTCCTGTATGCTTCAGGTGACAGATGTTTGTCACAAGAGATGTGGTTCAACATTCAGAGTCTGTGCTACTTAGATCAGGCTAAGTAGATCCTTTTCTTCCCTCCTTCTGCATGAGCTGTTCATTTCTGCTCTTGAACCAGCCCCTGGAATGTGTCTTTGAACCAGACCCAGCTGGTGTGAGTCAATGGAAAAATAGCCTACGTGGGGGAGCAGGAAGGAGTACTGGGTCTCATTGGTTCCCAGGCTACAAAAAGTGCCAGCAGGTGAGAATGAGGTAGTGGGGGAAAGTGGCAGCTGCTGCTAGCTGCTGCTAGCTTTTTAGGGCTCTGGGAGAGGGTTTGTAGAGTGCAGAGCAATTCTTAAGTGTAGACACAGTTACAGACACCCACAGGAGGATCTGCTGTGTCCCCTTCAGTGACCTTTTCCATCTATTGTCAGAAGAGTAAGTAGTATAGTATTGCATCTGGGATGTTGAAGAGATGTGTGAATTTTGGCTCTTTCCTCAGGTGGTAGCACTGTTTGCTGCCTGTCACTTTACTCCATTGAAATACACACCTTACTGAAGAAATTTGCTACTCAAGCCTTCTTTCTGCTTGTAATTAAATCAAAGGAAAAACTTTCTCTGACTTCTGAGGAAGCGGGGTCTGGCCATGCAGTGGAATTCAAACATGAAAACCAACTGTGCTTTCCTGACAGCTGTGTGCCTTCTGTGAGGGGAGGCCAAAACCCAGCAACCAAATTTGGCTTGCTTTGGCTGCTTCAAAGTGGGATAATAGCAAAGGGGAAATGTTTATAAATGCTAGTGCTGGCAAGGGAGCGCTAGAGAGACAATTGGTCTGTTGCTTTCAAGGATGCACAGCTACTGCGTGTTGCTGAATTCTGCTTTTTGTTATTGTGCTTTGAGTTGCTAGGGAGTTCTGCATTTTGTATTGAGCTTCTGATCCATATGCTGTAGGAAAATCTATATATCCTTATGACTGACCACAAAATCGATAGCTTTACTTTTGACCTAGAGAAGCTGCAGATCTTTCAGTTGAATGTTCTTAATATTTGTTTTGTTGGTACATGGCTACTGTGTCATAGGCACTTTCAGACTAAGAATAAAGAGAAAACAGCTGATTTTGGGTATAGGAGACTGCAGATTACTAGATTATTTTTTTTACTGGATATGATCACCAAACTTATTTAAATTTTTTTTAATGAATATTTTATTTTCCATGTTTTTGTAATGCCAGAAGTGATCAGTCCAGTTCTGTTTTCTTAAGAACAATCCGTGACTACAGAATATGTGTTTGGGGTTTTTTTGAGTAAAGAGTTTCTAATTTCCAAGTATTTTCTTTAAAAATTGGAAAGTGTTTGTTATTGAGCTAATTATGAGAGCATAAGTAGCATATTTTAATATCTAATAATTTACTTCTGAAGTTTTTTTAATATTTTAAAGAACTAATACTTGAAAGCTAAAAGAAATATAAAATAAAGAATAAAATAAAACAAAACAACAAAATTTAATGAATTTAAAATATTATTGGTATTTGTATATTAACCAGACAAACCTTGCTTAAAACTAATAATGGCATTGTAGCATGGTCTCTTGGTTTTACAGTGTAGATTGTATGGTCGACACTCTTTTTTTTTGCCCTGAGATGGGTACCCTAGTTGAGATACCTATTATAAGAGCACCTGGTTCTTCTTATGTCTCAAATAAAAAATGAAAACTTTTCAACACCTATTTCCAACACCTCTTTCCCATGCTAAATGTATAACTATAAACATTATATTTCACACTTTAAAATGATTTTACACTATTTTTTCATGTTAAACTATGCAGTTATGTGTAAAGTGGATTTTAAACATTTATTGTCTAACATTAAATAATCATATAAGGTTTTTTCCATTCAACAATCCCTAAAGTTTAAAATAGTTTGTTTGTTTATAAAATTAAACACTGTTTAATTAGGCAGTTACAGGGATACTTTTCTTAATTATATTTTAGGAAAAAAACCAAACTTGCCCACCTCGGAAGTTTAGCACAAGTTAGATACTCAGTAGTACCCATACTTTGTCCACTCTACAGTTATCACATACAACAAGCTGTTTAAGAACAGACGCTCCAGATAGAAATAGCATTTAAATTCTTTTTAAATTATGTTTTACTGTTGCTGTCTAGAACCAGTATGAGCGTATACTCTCAGAATTACACACAAGTCTTGTATATTTACCAATCCTAGTCTGTGGAAATGTGTGTATATGTTCACACAAACATACATGTAGTTTATTCCAAAAGTTCTGAAATATTTTTGTATTAATAACATGCACAGCAGAGATCCTTATAGAACCCCTGATACTGTTAAGAATAAAATCACACACTAATGTTTCCAATGGATTCTATAGGATGGTGTTGTAGGATGTGAGTACTGGTGTGGTAGTTCAGCTTTTTTACTACTTGTCATAAAATATTTTCTTATGTGATTTTGAATAATTTTATAGACAAATATCTTTTTAAGTATATGGAAACTAACAATGTAATGATAGCTCTGTAGTGGTAAACTAATTTAAAATTAAAAATTACAAATTGAAAAAAACCCCTATATGTTAAAATTGTCCTAAATATACAATGCTTGCTGTTTAGGTAAACTTACTCTAGAGACATCTGTAATGGATAAGGCAAGAAAAGACACGTCTTGATGTCAGAAGTTTTTAGAAAGCCTTTATTGTATGAAGTCCATAATAAGAAAACTGTTATACTCATCTGGGAAAGTCCAGTGGAAGATGAAAGGGATTTGGTAATGGGCACTACAACCTCCATTTATTTGTAAATGTTTTTCTGCTTGTCATATGTTAGGAAGTTCTTTAAATGAATTTTTCATACAGTAGAATGCAGCAGTATATTATATTTGAAGTGAAAATGTTCCTGCTTTAGGTATTGCCTACAGCTTTACTCTGTTTCTAGAGTGATCTTGTTCCCACTTGCTCTCCTGGAAAGTCAACAAGAGCTCAGTGAGTCAGGAGGGGCTGTATGCTGTCTGTTCTTGGCCAGGTAAGTTTTAAAATGCTGTTTTGCAAGGGATAGTCCACAGTACCCATATTATGCAAGGTGTGAAATAATCATGTTTGAGCCTACAACAGTTTCAAAAAGTTGTAGCAAGTAAGATCTTTAAATGACTCTGGAATAAGATACTTGGAAGTTACAGCATATAAATTTATTTAATGATGTAGAGTGTGCAGTAGGCACATTTAAAAAATCATCATATGTTTGTTCTGTTCATCTTCAGATTGTCTGTTGCGATGATCTGATCATATTACATGATCGGCCTGTACTAGTGAAGATTTGCTAACGGAAGATTAAGGCTATCAGAAATTATAACTACAAACTCTAGCACCTTAAAAATGCTGAAGATCATATTAGTAGCACTCATGTGGTTTGTTTACTGAGGAATCTACATAGAAATTAATTTAAGCACACATTTAATATTTGGTGATCTCAACAGGACATAAGAACATCCTTGTGGTTGCTTATATAATCGGGCAGACCATTAGCACGTACATCAGTGCTTTGCTGGATAGATGACTTCTAGTAGAGATGGAGACCCAAGGGAAGAAGCCTACCTCAAGAGTTTATAGAAAACTCTGGGGAAAGTCCTGACTGGGTTTTTGTTTGTTTGTTGGATTTTTTTTTTCTTTGAGTTAGATGTTAAATCTATTTGCTTCGGTAACTGATGTAAAAACATGCCGTCCCAAGATTACAAAAAAATTCTATTTGTTTTAATGTTGCATGTCTGTTTGGACAAATTCTAGTCCATATAGGTTTTTTTAAGTTTTCTACTAGGCATAATTTTATCTTTGTGTGGATTTGTGGTGAAGTTGCTGAAAATTTTCTCTGCCTCAGGAATTTAGTCATACCATGAATAGAAAATTAAGGCTTTTAAAAGTTACTGTTTCTATTTTGGGAATAAACACACAGACAAAAGGAAAAATTACATACTTTGGGGCCAAAGGAGAAATTATTTAACAATTGCTAACTTTTAAAGCAATACTTGCTTTTAAATACTTGGTATTTAATCAGGGAAATCTAAGTAAGCATGGGATTGAACAATTTGGTAGTGCATATGTGAAACAGAACTTTTAATAAAAGATCACCATACAGCTTCAAGCTAAAGAAATCTCAGACCTGGGGAACAAAATTTTAATCAGGTAAACCAAAATGTGGAACAGCTGGTTTATATTTGCTTTTCAGAAGTGGCTGTTGAATCAATTCAACCAGTACCACTTAAGAAGATGTCTTTGGCTTTGCAGCTGATCTATTACATGCTTTTTAAGCAATTAGAGCTTGATAATGCAATCATTTGTCACCCAATTAATTTTGAAAGACTGGAAATACATGGATGAACTCTTTAACCTATGGTTCAGTTGCCATCATTGTTATTCAGGTCAAATAAAAAAATATATTAGTATTGGGTATGCTACGTTATAGGAACTCGACAAGTTCATGCTCTGTGATTTGTGTTTTAATTTTTAATATATACTTAGTATTACTATCTATATACATATGGATAGGTAATGTTTTGTTTTATGTAGAATCTGTAAATTCATTACAATTGGAAATAATAATTGAAAAAAACATTGTGTAAATGTTTCTCCAGGGCTGATTCTGTGTCCCAGTGTCAACAGAAATTTTATCTAGGGCATTGAGTGCAGGCTTCTGGTCTATATTATCTTCATGGCTTTGAAAATCTTTTGCACTGAAGCTGGACTTCTCATAAGGCTAAGAGAAGGCTATGGCCATGCAAAAATAAACCAGATCCTATGGGTTTTTTATACCTCTGATCTTGAAGTTGTGAAGCTGCTATTTCAGTGCATGAGAATGATGCTTCATGACAAGATTAAGCTCCTCCCTGGGAGAAGCAGTGTAAAAGCAATTTCAATATAGTGAGTGTACTGAGACCTAATTTCTAGAGTTTTTGCACTGAACTTGTACACATAGCAAATACTGACTCAGATTTTTATATTCCTGAAAAGAGGTGTATGAATTGTGGAATAATGTCACAAGATCATTCTGGAGCTCATCTGGTCCAATGCCCTACTAAAAGCAGGGCCAAATTACAATGCTCAGGGTTTCATTCAGTGAAGGAATAAATATCTCCAAGGATGGACATTTCACAGTCTTGCTGAGCAGCCTATTACAGTGTTTGACTACCCTGACAATGAGGCTGCATGTTTGTAGGGGTTTTTTTTGTGATACCCAGCCTGAATATCTAATCAAACAAAATGTGTCTTCTTGCTTCAGATAATCTACAAGCTTGGTATTTTTCACTTTTTCGGTATGACTCTCTCAAAAGTTGTACTTTGCATTTATAGGTTGTATTTGTAAAGTCATCTTGAGTTGGTGCTAATATAAACTTGTGATAGTTCTAGGGACTTCAAAGGTAAATACGTAGATTAATTCTGATATGATGCTAATCAGAAGTGTGATTTTTTTCTGCCACATCTTAGAGGGAATCCATTTCTTTCTGCAAAGAGAGTAAGTCACACAATTCTGTGTGTATGCAGGCATAATTAAAGTAGGAACACTAGCTCTAGAAAGGTTTAATAAAAAGAAGTTATCCTTTAGTATTTAGCTCTTGTACAGGAAGATTGACTGTAATGTGTATATTAGGCAAACACATCCCAGTATTAAGTGGTTATTTTTGCTGGTTTAAAATTGTTTACTCAGTCAAAGAACTACTGTATCCCTTTTGACTATAGACCTAGCATTGCTTATTACATTTTTTTATGGCTTTCCACATAGGTTATTTTGAAAAGAACACTTGCTCTAGATGAGCATGTTCTGGACTGAAAAATAGTTTGCCTATAGCGTAATGTGAAACAGTATGTGCAGTCTACTCGGATTGTGACATACGACTACTGCCTTTCTGTTCATAAGCTCTGCTACTTTGCACTGCTCAAGGGTTCCCTAGCTTAAGCATGCACAGGTACCACACACATGTAACAAAGCAGCACGAGGAGCATGTCCAGGAGAAGGTGTACTTCCAGTTCTGCTGCTTTCTCTGTACAGAGGCAAAAGTAGCAGCAGGTCCCAGCTCTGCTTGGGGCTGCATGTGGCACTGAAAGAGTAATGCTCAGGCAATACTTCTTCTGGACATAAATGGAGATTCAAACGTTTGTATGTGCCATTTGGAAGTAGTACACACTTCTGGAGTGGATACCGTTATGCAGAAACTGAGGGTAGCTGTTACACTCTGTTTAACTTGATTCTGTCATGGCCCTGTACTATTGCAACTGGACTTTTAAAATTGTTTGGATCTGAAAGATGATAGAAAACCTTGTAGAACACCAGACAAATACTCTCTTAATTTTGTAACTGTAGCATGAACTTTCAGATTTGAATTTTCTGCCTCGAGGTTTATTTCATGGAATACTATTTTCACCACCCTACAACCAGCAACGTAAGTAGTGTGTGATTTAACCACACTGATGGTGATTTGGTGTTTGTGGAAGCTACTGAAAATACTGAAGTATTTATAAGACTTCCAATGACAAATTGAGGAGATCTGAAGGTTCAATAAGCAGAAATAAGCTTTTCTTATGGTTTAACAATAGTTACTTCATACACTTGCCATTTGGAGCACATTCAGTTGCTTAAATATGTTTTCAGTGTCATTCTCAAAGAACGATTTCCACTGTTGCCATCATTAAGAATGTGTCAAAGAACTGAATGATGCTTTTGACCCCAGATGGGTATTTACAATGTGGGAGCTTTCTATGTCACAGGTTTATTTAAGTGAATATTTTATATATTTGTTTAGTATTTGTATTTAACTGAATCATTTCTATATCGTATGTTCTATGTTTAATAATATAAAAATATAGAAATTAAATTATCTATTTTACATAAATATATAATTTTTATATATATTTATTTAAGTGAAAAATAAACATGCAAAAGAACCTTTTCTTTGGATGCATGTTCAGATCCCAACCTTTTTTTACCATGGTACAGATGGGAAGCTTACTAGGTTTGTTCAGCAAAAGCTGAAAGACTGTATTTTTATTGGAATACTATTATCATTTTGGAGGAGAGTGTATTTTGTTTTCTCTGTGGGGAATATAATTGATTTTTAGTATAAGCCAACTGAGGATTTTGACCAAAAGTGTTAAGCAATGGTATCTCCTCTACAAAACAAATTTTGAAAATGCTTGTTGAAAAATAGGTCTGCTTTCTCCCCTCTATGTACTGTTGATTAATAGATGCTACCTAAATATTACCAGGAAGGTTTTTTTGATAGATGTTAAATCCTTTGACCAATTTAGGTAGTATCCAGTTCTTTTAATGGTTGGTCAGTGGGAAGTCTGTTAACATAAGGTGGCTGATGGCAATCGGGAGGAAATGCTTGGAGAGAATCTTGCCACACTGACAGAGGCAGGTTAACAGGATGCACTGGGAACAATATATTTTCTGTTCCAGTTTGCCTTTCTGTTAGACAGTAAAAGCCCCAAAGAGACTGGTGGCACAGATGAGGCAGCTGAAGTCAGCATGAAGCTGAAGGTCTGCCATTGCCTAGAGTGAACACAGAGGGGGTGGAAAAATGCTATCTTGGGCAGCTAGAGAAAACAAGGTTTGAGCTACATGTTTTTGTCTGAAGGACAGGACTTAAAGATACTCTAAAATTTGGAGCTATTCTAAAACCTTTTTTTGTCAGTGAACCCAATGCTGATCTGGGTTGTCTTGAAATTAACTGCAAGGAGAAAAATCATTATTCATCATACTTCTTGAAAAGCTTGGACAACAGAAGGCTTGTTGAAATAGGAGAAATATTTCTTTTTCTTTGTGGAGAGCAGGAAAAGAGAAGGTAGCAACCTAAATTACTGTTCCTTTCTGGTACTTTGTAGATGAGGAATTTTCAGCTTCAAGAGTGAGTTACAAATGCATCACATTATGTCTAGAACTACTCTGTCCTTCATTTGCACATGTTAATTTTTTTACCAACCCACTTTTCTGTAGAGAATTAATATTTAGTATACGGTTACCACAGGTGTATAGGGTGTATTATTCTGCTGCAGGTGTGAAATCTCATTAGAGGCTAGTTTGGTGAATAATGTTGTGATTTTTATTATTCCTCACATTTTTGTGCTTGCTTTCTTTTTTCCCCTGAAAGTTTCTTGCAATATGTATATAGAGGTGTCTCATTCAAAAGTATGGAAAAAAATTAGAATTCATCCAGCATTCTTTCCCAGATGATATAAGAAAATACAGGTATGATTTGTATTTACTTAGAGTTACCGATGATTTGTGGGTGTGACTGTTCAACTGAGATGGTTGATTTATGATAGATGTTATAAGAAGATACCAACTAGGATAGACTGATTTATAGTAGATGTTACAAGCAACTTGTAGTTGTGCAGCTCAGTAGTGCAAAAGAATTTTCTTTCCCCTCAGGTCTGAATATGCTGTCTTGGCATCTGTTTTAATCTGGCTCTATGGAGGAAGTTTTGCCCCGGGGATGAGTGCTTAACTGGGTAAAGCATTTGCCTGTAAACATACTTCAGGCTATGGGAACCACATTTTTAGTTCTTTTACCTCTTGAATACAGCTCTGTAGAGAATAGCCTTTTATGTAGCAACAAAAACAAACAAACAAACAAAAAAACACACATTTGACACATTTACTACTGTTTTCAATAAGTACATGGTGGATGCCTTCTAGCTAGATTGACATGGAACTAGCACCTGATGGCAGACATGCTACAGAATAATTGCTCCAAAATAAAGTTGGTACTTTCTGAAGCTGGAGAGTCTGAAATTCTGATTGCATCAATAACTTTGTGTGGCAGACAAGATTTGGCCAGTGTAAAGAAATTCTACAGAGGAATTAAGTTAAGATTTTCTTTTTATATGTCAACAAACTATAGGAATAAATAACATTTTTTAATAACTGATCATTGTATTACTTACTTATATTCCTTCTATCTAGAAATGAAAAATCAGGAAAGTTGGATATTGTCCTGGTTTGGGGTAAAATAGA
>NW_008622860.1:6580-10856 GCF_000691845.1 Merops nubicus | reverse complement strand
ATTCAAGGTCGTGTTAGACAGGGATCTGAGCAAACTGATCAAGTGGAAGATGTCCCTGCTTACTGCAGGGGGTTTAGCTAGATGACTCTTAAACATCCTTTCCAACCCAAAACATTCCATGATTCAATGACAATTATTTTTTAAGATATCATAGTATTTGCTTGGACACTTTATCTTGGATTAGATTCTATGTTTTTATCTGTGTACCCTTATTGTAATTGACTGCGTAAGTGGGTTTAGTGCAAATTGATCTTTTATTTAAGGAAATAGGAGTATGTAATCTATTTTATTTTCTGTTAATAAGATTTAAGCAACAAATAACTGCAGCTATAAATTACATATTTACAGTCCATTTTCCTGAGCTAAAACCCAAACCCATCCCCAAATTATTTCCTCTGCTAGTAAATTTTCTCTTCAGTGAAGACTATTACCAGTCATAAGTATTCAGAACAAGATACTACATACAAAGAGAATAAGGACGTAGATGAAATATAAATCCCTTCCTTCTGGAAGTCACAGAACACATTCCAGCAAAACCAAGGCAAGAAACCCATTACAAAAAGCATTGTCAAGGTCCCAATCCAGCACAGCACTAAAGTATATAATTGTCTTTCCCCTACCTCATCTCCTTTCCAAATGGGAATCATCACATGCTTACGAATAAAGAATAGGTACAAATGCCATGATGAGTCAAGGGCTTGTAGGAGCAACTCACAGTAAAGA
The DNA here is from genome assembly GCF_000691845.1 of Merops nubicus. Classification (NCBI taxonomy): domain Eukaryota; kingdom Metazoa; phylum Chordata; class Aves; order Coraciiformes; family Meropidae; genus Merops; species Merops nubicus. Next base: position 10,133 of record NW_008622860.1, on the reverse strand, counting down.
AAGCCATATAAGAGAATAGAAGCTTTCATACACAGAAGGAAAAATACAGAACATTCAGCTTATTAAAGAAACAAACACCTATTATAACTATTATTAAATAATTAAAAAATTCCTTTAGTATATTGCATTTTCAGACTAAGTTTTTTTCTCCAAGCTGAAGCTGAAGCTGAAGAGACCCTACTTAATATGCATTAATTACAAGTGTTTCTAACTATATATTGTCTTTCAAGCACTTTCAGAATACTTGGGACATCGTCTTAGAGGCTGAAGAATAGACTGCGTGTCAGCTACAGGAATATGTATCAATAATTTGAGAAAGTCTATCAGCAACAGTCATAGCATTCCAGTGTGATCAGACCTTCAGGGATTTCAGATTTTAGAAACTGTAGATGCAGACACTTGCTTTTCTGCAATACAACCCATCTGAAAGACAATTTCAGTCCTCTACTCTTCTTACAGACATTCTCAACTGTATTTTGTTTTTCACCAAATTCAAAATCAACAAAGAACTGCAGCATTTTAATTGCATCTTAGATACCATTCTTCTGTTTGGCTCAATCTCTACTCATTCTTCTATTTCCCATATTCTTCTGTCTCTCCTCCTGAACTTCTGATCCTCAGCAACCTTCATTTCTGAAAAACCTCTTTTTAAACCTTTCCTAATAATAAGTATGGAGGAGCTTTATACCCAGCTGCCTTTGTTACCCATAAAACAGGACAAACACAGCACTAGAGCTGGAGAAGGTATCTTTATTTATGTACCAATTGTCTGAAGGTTGGTTTTGTTTTTCTAATAGAAGCACTTCAGAACCATGACTGACTCCCACTCTGCTTTAATAATGGAGGCTGATCACAGCCCACAAGAGAAAGAAAAAAACTCACATGATTAAAGATTATGTTAAAAAAGAAAAAAAAAATCTAATTTCAGTGGACTGTGGTTTGATTTCAACATTTTTGAAGTGCAGTGGAAGCTAACAGTATTGTGTGAATATATAGCAGTTCATACTGAAAACTGGGGTCATTAGCAGGATGGCAAATTTTAGAAGAATATTTAATTTAGATAAACATGAGCATTATTATAGTATTTTTTAATTAATATTTGTTGGGAGCATTTATTGCTCATTTAATGCTCAAAGGCTGTCAAAATCTCTTCCCAGAGTATGATTTGATCTCACCCACACAGGTAAATTGTCCTTCAAAGGTTGAGGTTAATTTGTGTTTTTTTCAACACCTTCTGTGTTTCTACCCATTTCACTTGACAAAACTGCAGTTTTCTTCCTAGTAGCTGGTACAGTGTTGTGCTTTGGATTTGGGATGAGAATAACATTGATAGCACACTGCTTAAGTTGTTGCTGAGCAGTGTTTACTCAGAGACAGTGTGTAGTGAGAAATTTCATTGTAAATTCTTTTATAATTATTATTATTGTTTTCCCTTCCTTTTCTGTCCTATTAAACTGTCTTTATCTCAGCCCACAAGTTTTCTCTTCTTTCCATTTCTCTCCCCACCCGCTGCAGGGGAGCGAGCGAATGCCAGTGTGGTGTTTATCTGCCCAACGGGTTAAACCACAACACTTGTTGACATCTACCTAGCAGCCATGAGTTGCCTCTCTCTCCACCACCTTTCCCCTTTATAGCTGTTCCAAATTCCATGTACTGCCTGTTTGTTTCTATTCTTCTACTGTCTGCTGTCATGAACATCAAATTCAGATTTCTCTGTGCAAGTCTCTGCACGGTTTAGAGCCTCAAGTCCAGTGACTGTCCTCTCAGGGAACAGACCTCACTGGCACAGAGGAGCACAGGGAAGAAAAGGACCTATCTCCACATGCTGTGTGTTTGCTATGTTATTTATTCTGGCTCTTACGAATGACTAGGAGTTCACAGTCTACACTAAGAACTCACAGTCAATGGGTGAATGAGAATATTTGATAGGTCAGTTGCAAGCCACATATTATAACTGCTATCTATTGAAGGTCTTCAAATTACATTTATTTCCCTGAAAAACAAGAAAAAAAAAAAAAAAAAGATGGCAAAAAAGATGGCAACCTAAGAGTTGCTGAGTAGCCATGCTGAATCTGTAATATCCAATGCTGAATAGAAATCCTTTGGGAGGCTGAAATATCGACAGGATAGGCAGAAATATTTAGTATAGCCAATATTTTTGCACAGCTGCAAAGAGAACTCTTCAATGCAGGCTTCCAAATTGGTTCCCAAAATGTCTGTAATTCAAAGAAAATACAATAAAAAATATAGCAAAGTTCTGCTTCAGCTGGTTCAGAAAGAAATACAAAGGACAGGACTTTCTGAAGACAAAGTGATATTTGGAGGGACATCTAGGCATACAGTGCTATTCTGAGTAGGAACTGACTGGTTACTTCTGGATGAGGTACTCCACGCATGTGACACATGATGCCAGGCCAAGCTCTGGGTGGATAATTACCTCATCTCAACTAATAACACCCCACAAAATACTTCACTACTGTGACTATATTGGTGCCTTTCTAGAAGAGCTTCTTCCAGTGCCCCTTCACAGGACTGTGCTGAGCATCTAGGATCAATTCTGAGGTGACTGCAGCAAAACTAAGGAGTTCTGTGTGTACCCTTTCTATTTGAAGTTATTGCTCTGTGTGGTAGTAGTAAGCCTTTAGAGAAAGAGATACAGCTGTCTTAGGAATTTGGAGATAATTTGTCACCATCTAGCACTGACTGTCTTTCTTATACCTGGAGTTAGTGTATAAAAACATCAACATAAACATTTAGATGTTCAACACAGGCACTCTAAGCTATAATGCCAGTAGCTATTCTCAAAGTGCTGAAATTAAAGGTGCATTCTAGTAAGTGTTCCATTTTCTGACATTTAAGATGAGCTTTACAGAGAATGTTTTTATTACAAAATAATTCTTTATACTTCTGTCTCGTCTTGGAGGTATACATCATTGAAAGAGAAAAACAAGATGCTCATTCATGCATCAGCAAGCTCAGAAAGCCTCTTTTAGCAGTTTTAAGACAGTGTAAACATGCGTTTGTGGAATGAGTTTGTTAGATTTTTGCATACCTTTCATTCCAGTATCTGTTAAAAATTTCAGATAGTATTTTAAGGGCTTTGTAGACTTAGCCCAGGACCTGCGTTTTCTTTTCTGAATTGTGCATTTCAAAAGAACTCCTTTGTTTTATTCAACATCTTTTCTCATTCTCAGTTTGCTCTTAAGACTCCCTGTTAGTTGTCAGCTCCCCATACCTTTATCTCTGTTCCCTTTCCCTGGTGTACTCTTGCAAAATAATTTTGGGTCAGCAACTGCATGGAACTCAGTGGGCTCACTAAAGCCAGTAATCCATTTCAGGTGTAGCTCCAGGACACACAATGGTAATGAAAATCTGTAGAATTGTAGGGTCTGTCCATTAGTTATAATTAGTTGTACAGGTTCAGTGTTCCTAAAGGGGTTGCTTTCATTCAGAAAGTTAAGGACCATGAACTGTTGACAATTATACCTCTGTAAATTCTGTAACTGACTTTCTGTTTCTTGCACAAAACATTCTTCTTCTATTGCAAGACAAC
>NW_008622860.1:4412-6549 GCF_000691845.1 Merops nubicus | reverse complement strand
GAAAAAAAAAAAGCCTATCAGCAGGAAGGCTGACATTTGCTCTAGTATGTAAAATCACCTGAATGCTTAAATAATTAACTGTGCTGTAATAAATACATTGGGGCAGAAGAATGGTCACTCTTACTTGCAATCAATTTTTGGTCCTGGACTTGCAAAACATACACTGTGACTCAGTTTCCATAGCTCTAAAAAGAAGATAATCTTCCTTGTATCATGAAATTATTGTGATAAACTGTATATAGTTGTGACAGTCCAGTGGAATTAGAGTTGATATCTCAAACATTCCCTGAAGAAGTTTGGTCAGGGTTGAATCTGGGGGGTGATTTTTGTGGTGATGCCGGGATTGTAGGAACAGGAAGATGAGGTCAGAGGCAGGGGTAGCCCCACAGAGGTGGTGTTGTATTTTTCTGGTTTCAGGATTCCCCGTCCTGAGCAACCACATGAGAAGCCACTGAGGAAGAGAGCACAGACTAAGCATGTCAGCCCACTGACCTATTTAAAGAAGATTCTGGAAGCACAGACTGCACCTGACTGTTAGGTATTGCAAGGTTCAAACACATGGCATTTTGCCAATACTGTCGTGACAACATGAAGTTATTTTCTGATCATGGCACACCTAAATTATTTTCTTATTGTGTAGATTTGTGAGCACCTAAAACTGTTTTCTTATCCTGCCAATATTTTTATTAGCAAAGAAAGTTGTGTTTTGAGAATTGGAGAATCCCTGATATTGTTTCACTTTAATCCTGTCCTGAGAAACAGTGAACTTGAGTCATCATCCTGGCTACCTAGGTTGTGACAATAGCATAAATAAAATAGTATGTAAATTTATTTTCATAAATAAAGAGTTATATAACTGTCTAACATAAAGAGACAACATGGTTGGTTTCTGTAGTAAACAGCTCTTTGGGAATGTCATAGTTTTGGCTGAAATGAACTAAGGTCCTTTATTTCCTGTGTTCTCTATTCTCTTCAGAGCCTAGGCTGACATATGTCTGGTTCTCTGAAAGAAATAACAGAATTTCTAAGCAGATTCCAAGGGAGAAGACAACAGGAGGCCCATGAACTGTTAGATCCCTTGAGCAGATTGGAACAGCGAGCAAAGGCATAAAACTAGGTTCTTCTGCAGAGTGCTGGAGATACTAAATAACCCCAGAGTTAACAAATAAATGTCATCTACACAGCAGGAACTTCAATCTGCATTGCTTTACTGAAAACTGGTGGTTCAGACTGCAACTGCACAGTTCAGGAACTCTTCCCTTCTGTTTGACATCATTCACTCAAATTCTAAACATGCACTAGCATAATGCATTTGAGAATAATCATCCTTATGTTTTAAATAGAAAAAAAAAAAGTAAAAGAAGTAACATTCTCCTGCCTTTTCAACATATTCAGTGAAGCAACATTACTAGTTACAAAAGTAAAAATTAAAATTAATTCTTCAAAATGCCTCATCACATTGCTTGTCTATAAATGGTAAGTAAGGCTTGGAAGGCTATAATGACCAAAGACATTCATACATTCATAAAGCATATTTTTGTTGCTTGTAGAAAAGTTCAGCCTTCTGTTTTAAATTCATAGAATCATAGAATGGTTAGGGTTGGAAGGCACCTTAAAGATCATCTAATGACTGTAAACTGTTACTCTACTGAAGGTTTTCTTTGAAATGTTACAACACCTTGAACATACTCATCTATTTCCTAAACACTGCAGTTGAGATTTTCAGTATAATTTGGTTTTATCCTTTTTTTTCCCTACAGATTTTTGATTCATATTTGCTCTCATAAAAGACTATCTTCAGAGATGCTTGCTATGTTTTCTTCCCTAGAAATTGCAGTAACCTCTTCTGGAGAATCAAGTTCTGCTTAAATTAAATATGAGTCAGAAACCAATTTTCTCCCATCTTTACATAAACCTAGAGACTAATCCTTTACTTGAGAAGGTGCAAAGGTGGTACTTAAAAGGCAAATTGCGTATTAAATTAGTTCAGATCTTCTGTTGTAAATATGGCTTATAGTGTAATGTAAAATACTAATGTTTTTCAGAATTCCAGGCATCTCAATTCTTTTCAAGGACAATAAAGAAATTAAAACATTCTGACACTGTATTTTGCTCATGTTCTTGAGCTTGAGGTTTT
>NW_008622860.1:0-4381 GCF_000691845.1 Merops nubicus | reverse complement strand
CCTACAATAACGCCTACTTTAAACAACTGTAGAACCAGACCACCACAAGGCTGAATTCCTTTGTAAATACTCTGTGACTTAATCACTGGAGGATATTTTCCTGTGTCAACCATAATTCCTTGTACACAGTTTCATTTACTTTTTTTTTCCTCTCAAAATAAAAAGAATTGTGTAGTTTTCAGTGAGTATACTTCCTGGCTTTCCTGTTTTCTCTAGCTTTGTGATAATTTTTCTTTGATTTCACAGAATAAATCTCACTCTGACCCTACTCATTATATTTTTTTTTTTTTCACCCTTCTTCTCCTAAGTATTCCCAGTACCCCATTCTCTTCTTATCATTTTCCTTAGTAAAACTCACATTGACTTCAATGAAAGAAGGCAACAATTCAGTCTAATGTTGGTTCTTAAGATGTACGAAGTCTAATTGTGATTGAATTGCAGTGTCTAAACATTCAATTATACTCTCAGTTCTTCTTTGCGAAGTATATTTGGTATCCAGCAAAAGCCTTGTTAATGTCAGAATATGATGGAACTTGGAGGCTGTCCCAGAGATTTCAGGCTAAGCACGAGGTTTATAATGGTATTCCATTTCTTAAATAATAAGGAACATTTTCAGTCTGTAATACTGATGTGCAGCCCAGAATCCCTCAGTGAAGGGACTGTGTGTATTTTGTTATCCATAGGCTGCTTACCTAGGTTGTAGATTGATTAAGACAAGAAGACAAGGAAATAGTCTTTGATTCACACTGCCTCTGGTGCTTATCAGCTCCCATCACCTCTAAAGCAGGGTGTCTCCCTGGATAAATGAAGGCAGATTCTGGATAAACAATGGAAAATGTGGGAAAAAAAAAAAAAAAACTGGGAAAAAAAAAAAAAAACCATGCTACTGAGATCAGTGGAAATTGTGTGCCTAAATACATTTAAGAATCTTGAACTACTGTTCTGACTTCCAGTTCATGAGAAATAACAAGATATTTCACATTAACAACTAATTCATCAGCACCTTTAACATGTAGGGCATTCAAATATTTTTAGCATACGTAAAAAAGTCACACTTTACTAATTAACCATAACTACTTCTCCAGAGCTTGCATTTAATAAGCACTACCCTCTTTATTTGAAACATTGATTAAAGATTAATTTTTTGGTAAGCATAAGCTATAGATAAGTAAAAATTAAGAATGTGCAGTATGTCAACATTTTTGCTTCATTTCTTCCTAAGCACTTCAGATGTTATGAATAAATGAACTGGGAAATCATGTAACTTAGTTTAGTGTGCACAACTATGAATAATCTGTTCCCAACAAACCCCACTATTTTAAAGTGAACAACTAATATACTGTATTCTATAGTCATGTATGAACAAAATGTGTAACAACTCTCTAGTATATGGGTGGCAAACAGAAGATAAAACCTTAAGTGAAACAATAAAAATGCAGACTAAATCATAACATCAGCTTTGTAGCTCTGAAGATGTCAGTTCCATATTCTATCACTGCCATAAAAATGGGTCACTATTTATTTGACTCCCATTCTCACAGTATCTATATATCTTACAGTCTTTAACATCTTCACCCTCCACATCACAGGGAAGTTGGTACATGTACTGTATGTCCTGAAGCTGAAGTGCTCACAACAAACAAAGGATGAGGTGCCTAAAATACACAAAAGTAGTCTTCAGGACAGTTGCTTAGACTTAGGAGTGTTCAGATTTTCCACCAGTAAAAAAACCCTCAAATTTTCAAAGTTCTGCCTTCTTGTGTGCTCAGAAGTCATGGGATCTCCCACTGGACTGGAGTGGCAGTGGTTGTAGAGTCTTCTCCTCTGGAGACACTTAAAACCCTCCTGGACAAGTTCCTATGTGCTCTAGGTGGTCCTGCTCTGGCAGGGGTTTGGACTAGATGATCTTTTGAGGTCCCCTCCAACCTTTAACTTTCTGTGATCCTGTGTGATTCTGTAATTTAATGTGTCCATTGCCTCTCAGTAACTCTCCAGCAACTGAGTGCCTGGATCCCATGTCTGCCCAGCACAAGTCCAGTGGACTGGACTGGAACTGTAATCCCTTGGTACCTCCATAATGGATCTGTCATGAGGATGCAGACTTCTCATATCTCCAGTGATGCCTCAATCAATAGCAGTAAATACAATTATTGTTTGTGCATTAAACAAGAAAGTTTCTCCACAATCAAGTTCACCATCTCCCAAGTCTAACCTGACAGGCTCAGTAATGGAAGGGACTTCTAAAGGTCATGGTGTGATTTTCTTGGGCATTAATTTTACTTTCAGAATCAAAAGGACCTTCATCTCTAGATCTTTGAGCAAACATTGAATATCGCTTTAATCTGTACTTCATCTTTCTAGTGAATAAGATTCTTAACTGCTTTTCCACTTTTCCTAGATGCCAGCTGACAAATAATGAGAAACTTAAAACTATCTGGAATAGCTTCTGTGCCTCAAAATCCCCAATTTCTAGATCAGGTCACAGGGGCTGTTTGTGAGAGGTCTGTATGTGTATTTTCTTGAAGTATCTCACAAATTGCCACTGCCTGATCTAGAAAGGCCACAATAAAGGTCTTCTCTTATGCCTCCTGTTAAGCAGAACTCAAATTAGGACACCAGCCTTTAGTGCTTTTGCACCACTTCAGTCAGATAGGAGCCTCACTGGTTGAGACTCACAGAGATCTCAGTAGAGCCAGGACATGATCTTAGCTACTTATCATAGAGGAGAAAGAAAAAATGGATAGCTTGGAATAGCAGCCAAATAAGAGTGAATTTTGGAAGTGTGTAACAAATATCTTAATGATGTCATATATCAGAGACTTCTTTTCTTTTATGTGCTTATTAACATGAAGAGGTTCTCCACACCTTATAAAACACAAAAGGGACGTAAGGGTAATCTCCTTAGATAGTTATGATCAGAAGTAGACTTCCACAGCCATGTAGATACTGACATTATGTCAATTTTCAGATTCTTTTGCTTAGTGCAGAGTATACCTCTTGGTTTAATTTTATTACTTTTTTTTAAGCTGCTGCTAAGTTCCCTGAATGGACAAGAGTGGGTCTGAGAAATAAAGCTGTAAGCAGTCCCTGCAAAAAGTAAAAGCAATAAAGATATCTGTGGCCCAACCCTCTTCAAAGCACTCTTCATAAATCTGTGCCACACTTCTTGGAATTAGATCTAAAATTTGCAGACACCATATTTCAGTGTGGGATTCATATCACCTGACATTCGACTTCTGTGATGTAGCCATTTATGTCAGATCTAATTATAGATTCCCTTTATGAATAACGGAAAGAAAAGGCACTTCTAAAATACATTTTTGCTGAACTATTATAGTAATCTATCTTTGGACGAGATAAAATGTCCCTGGAAGTGTCCACTTCTCCTCTACTCTCTATGACAGAAGTTGTGATGACTGCCTTAGATGTAGACATAAAAACATGAACATCTGAAATTCAGCACAAGTTAGTTTATCTAAGTAAAGCCTGTGCAAGTTTTGGCTACAGCACAACAGTAACTATTCACTGAAATAAGACCAGCAGTTACACCAGATGCTGGAAAGGTTTGAACAATCACAGTAATAATTCCAGAGACTCTGGTCTTTTTCTTCCCAAAGAATCCACAAACCTCACAAACTAGCAATAAGACATATATACAATTATATATTGCCTATATATATGTGCCTATATAGAATCTACAGAATTACAGATTCATGGAATCATGGAATATTTTGGGTTGGCAGGGTTGTTTAAGGGTAAACTAGCCCAACTCCTCTGTAATAAGCACGGACATCTTAAAAAAGTGCAGTTAGATCTTGATGCTTAGATCCCTGTCTAACACGACCTTGAATGTTTCCAGGCATGGGACATGTACAGTCTCTCTGGGCAATATGCTCCAGTATGTCACCACCCTCATTGTAAAAAACTTCTTCCTTCTATCTACTCTAAATCCACACTCTTTTAGTTTAAAACCATTACCTCTTGTCCTATCACCACAGACCCCACTAAAAAGACTGTCCCCATCTTTCCTAGAGGCCCCTTTTCTAAGTACTGAAAGGCTACACTAAGTTCTCCCCACAGCCTCCTTCTCTCTGGGCTGAATGACCCCAACTCTCACAGCCTGTCCCCAAAGGAGAGCAGTTCCATTCCTCTGAACATTTCTGTGGCCCTCCTCTGGCCTTGCTCCAACAGGTCCATGTCTTTCCTGTGTTGAGGACTCCAGCTGAAGTCTCAGCAGAGCAGAGTAGAGCAGCAGAATCCCCTCTCTTGACTTGCTGGCCACTCTGCTTTTGACGCAGCCCAGGATGTGAACAGCTTCCTGAGATGCCAGTGCACATTTCTGGCTCATCTCCAGCTATTCATCCACCAGTACCCTCAAGTC
>NW_008622859.1:627-27767 GCF_000691845.1 Merops nubicus | reverse complement strand
TCATAGAAATAAATCTCTCTACTGTTGGTTTATCTCTTACATTGTGGTTGTGCAGACTGGTATTTAACATAATGATCGCAAATGAAAGCACATAGCACGTATCTGAAATAAATTTGAAAAAATATTTATCTTTCTATGTATCGTGGCACAAACCTGTAAAATTAATATATAGTTCATCCTGACTAATAGAGTCAAAAAATCCTGAACACTACATGAAAGCAAAGTCTCAAATCTGTCCTTAAGCTGTTGAAGTAAGCCAAAGAAGGAAAAATTATTTAGCAATTCAAACCAAAAGCCAGTATGAGAAAAACAGTAGGAGGGAATGCAAAATAAATAATTAAAACTGTTTTAAATCATTGCTATCACCCTAAATTAACATTTGAATTGAAACACTTAGGTATTGTTGGGCAAAACATTCTTTCTTTGCAGATTTTGCCTAAATATTATTGTAGCTTCTACAACAGACTTGGTCAATCAAGCTCCTACTCAAAGTACTTTCAAAGCTTTCTCCAAAGAGAAGGAACAGTCTCTAAATAATAATGTTTGAATTGCATTTAAACAGACTGAAAATTACTTTGGCCATTGTCTCCTTGCAGAACAACATATGTGATCCAAAAATAAATATATATTAAGAGCTTCTGTATCTATTAAGACTATTAAGACCTCCTATTGTTTTCTGTGACTAACCTGTAGACTGGAAGACTCCTGGGTTACAAAGGCAATAGCGTGAAGCAAAAGCTTCCATCATACGATCAATTTTTTGAGCTTCTCCTGGGAGTCTGAAGCTCCACAGAAACTGCCTAGAGAAGGAAAGAGTAGTTGTTAGACTCCTTCCAATATTTATATATTAAGCATAGATCACTAATAATTGGAAACAAACAAAAAAAGTCAGCAACATCTATACAAAATGTCCGAGAAATATGTTCCAAATCTCTCAACAGACAAATCAGGAGCTATTATAAAGCAACATGCACAGATGGCTAGCCCAGTAATTCAGCCAGCAACACTGCATGCTATCAGGCAAGATAATATGGCAGTTCATATTCTAAGACACTCTTTTTTTCCAGTCTAGTAAAAAATTTTCTGTATGCATCCCATTTTTGCCATGAGAATGCTACAAGGAAACAATCAGTTCAATCCTCCCTGGGTTTTCTGGCTACTGAAAGCAATAAACACTCAGCTAGACTTTACTTACAATGTAAAAAGACAGATTACATAAAATATTTCTGGCAGGGGAGAACAGCAAGGAATACGAAACCACTTAACATCTTTGCCTGAACTCATCAAAAACATTTTAGCAATAGGAAAAACAATAAGAAAAGCCCCAGTGCTTAGAGAGGTGCTGCCCATCTACACTAAGTTCACCCTACAAGAATCAGATCCTGATCTCAAAAAGAAAGACCCATGGTATCATCTCAGTAATTTTGTAATATACACAGGAGATTTGTGCTCCTGTTTAGCAGCATGAACTGGAAGACAGTTTTTACTTTCATAGCTCACTCTTTCTGCATATAGGTACAGTGGAATGCATACAGGACAGAAGTCTTCACAAATTTACTTTTGACACACTGTGGCACTAAAAAGCTCCACTGAATTTAATCACTTATTCTCCTCTTTCTTAGCAAAATAATTATCAGAATTAAAACAGGATCTAAACCAGCAAAGTTACATGCTCTGCCATGCAAAACAAGTTCTCGATGTTCCCTGCACGTTGGGTGCCAATATAATAACCATTTATTCCTGTCCTTGTCAATTTTCATTTTAGGACATTAAAGTGGCACAAGCCATCTTTAGTTTGACAGCTCTACATACTATCTTTTACTCACCTCATGCAAGGTTCCAACCCAGATCACGAATTTTGTAAGCTACCAAAATACAAACATTTAATAGTAGCAGCTGCTAAGGAAGAATAAAGTCAAACCTAACATTAAATTGGGTAAAAGAGATAGGAGCATGAAGCCTCCCAGATAAGCTTCTGAAGCCAGGGAAAAGGCTTCCTTTGCTCAAGCGTCAGGCAGCTCAACTTATCATTCCCACATCACTCAACCGTAGCAAAGCTGTTCTGACTCCACATCACAAGGCACTGCACCAGAGACAAAGACCACATGGACACTTCAATTTATCTGGTGTCAGGAGGATGTCACCTGTGGCAATGAAACTGCCTGTACTGTCTAAATCAACTTAATTTGCTAGATCTATTCCACCAAGACAAGAAGGAACTTCACAAGGTCACTCACTGTATGCTGGCAGCCAAGAGAGATCACGCAAACTGTTCACTCATCAAGAGGAAAAAAGTATACTAAGATATTACACTTTCTTTCACATGACAAGTGGGAAACTCTGAGGAAAGCAGAAGGAAATTACTTGATTCAAAGTTTGCCTCCTTGCAACTGAACATCATCACTAATTATAGTCAACAGGATTCCCACCCTTCCCACCCAGAGGAACAAGTTGAGGTGGGAGAAAAGGAGATAGAAGATGGCACCAAAGAAACAGATTATTTCCCTGGGTTAGGGGTTTGTTTATTTTTTGCCTATCTCTGTGCCAAGATATAAAATAGATCTTCAAAGGTCCACATATGGCAAGCACACCAAAGAGTTACAGCTATGCTTTTGCTGTTCATATTTGTCTGGAATAATTAAAAGTTTTCCCCATCAAAAGGCAGCACACACACAAGCAATTGGAAGGGTTAAAACAGAGCTGTCTCTGCTAGCTTGCACAGTAATGCACATAATCTTGCTCAGCTGTAGATCAGCTTTCTGACAAATTGTCACAGTGACTCATATGAACATGCAGTTCAATAAAGGAAGAACAGGCCAGAAAAAAGAAAGAATTTACTCACCTTAAGGCTTGCACAAGATTGAGATCAGCGAACTCATGGAGTTCAACAAAAGCCTGAAGAACTTTAATATTAAATTCATCTCTATGAAAGACAAAATTGGAAATAGACTATCACAATTCTGAACTTTAAAGGCTTGTTAGTTATCTCTATTTGCTTCTGAGAAGAAGTGAGGAAATTAATGATCACACTGATCAAATAATAGAATCGCTTAGGTTGGAAAAGGTCTTTAAGATCATCAAGTCCAACCATTAACCTAACTTTACCAAGTCCACTGCTAAACCATGTCACTAAGCAACATATGACTATTAAATCAAGCCATCAGAAATAGTTTACACATTTATTTGAAGAGGTATTTTAATATTTAATATTAGTATTTTGACCATTTTTGCTGTTAGGTTAAAAAGAGACAGTACACTTGAACTGATTTTAGCACTGCTTATTTAAATGGCCTTGCCTTCTTAGCTTCACATTCACTAGTATTGCACCTGCCTTGATACGATACCTGATATATCTATCCAGTGAAAAGTCTTTTGGAGAAATTGTGTCATGAACTCCTACAACAATGTTTAATGTAAGATTAATTTCTTTAGGAATGCAACAAAGGAAAAACAAATCATGCCATTTTTTCCTCCAAGAACAGAAAATATTAAAGCAGTATATTATTTTATGTACTAAGATGAAGAAAAAAAATGCTCCAAGTGATTGTACCTAAGAAAAAAACCAGCTTCTTCAAACAGCCACTTAGTACACACTATATCCTTATTCCATTCTCAAAAATTATTACAATGAAAGTTCACTAAAATCAGAATAGGTTTTGTTCAGCCTTCCTCTCACCTATCTTTCATACCGCCGTGTAAACCATAAGCCAAATTATGCCCTGTTTGATAAGAAGGTGTTTAAATGCAAAACATTAACAAACACAAACCTATTTGGACACAGGCAGAATTTAGCCTACACTGAGCTCATATGCCAGAAGCATGAAGGTGTATAATCCTCAGGGTTGCTGTAAATACATCACCAAGATAAAATGTTGCATATCAGCCTCCACCCACAAACAGAAAGGTGTGCAGAATTACCTGTTGCATTACTAACTGCAGTCTGACTAACCTGTAACACTCACAAGTAAACACCTTAAACCAAGTCTCTCATTCATTAGGATGTCCCCATTCTGTTTGCAGACAAACACATCAGCTCTGTCAAGCAAAACATTTCAATTCTCGTGAAAATTAGTAATGCACAATTAACTGCATGACTGCTTTTCAGTGCAGTGAAATAAAGTCGCATAATAGTATAATAAAAGAGAGCACTCAAATGGGTACTTTTGTTATTGTAAGCCAAATACTGATTTTGCTTTTATATATGTAAAGCTGCAGTAATTCAGAACAAATATTAGCCTTATACTCTAATTTTTGCTCTTCTACGTTTCAGTGTAGGCTGGATTAATAGTGATAATTGTGTTGGGTACAGGTCCAAAAAACCAAGACAAATATCATGAAAGGCCTAGGAAGCCACTGACCTAACATATAAAGAAATCTTCAGTCTTGTATAGACCGTAACTCGTCACTTAATGTACATTTTTAGGTACTATCTTGTTCCATTTTACCACTCACTTTTTTCAGTTTGCTGAACGCTGTAACACTATAAAAGTCAATAATTTAAAATGTAACTCCTTATGGCAGAATGTTATACAAATACTTCATTCTATTGACTATCCCAGTCTAATCTTCAGCTACATTTATTTAGAATGCGGAAGTAATTCATGATGGGCCCCCAAGAGGGAATGGGAAAGTAAAAGAGAATGTCCTCAGACTCCAAATGCCTTGATAAAAGATACTATGTAACTCAACAAACCCTCATCTTTAATATGCACTACCATTTGTGTATCACAAATCACTTAATAGCCTGCTCCTGAGGTAGTCACAAAAGCAAATCTAGTACCATAGGACCACTTCAATTGTCACACTCTATTTTATCCCAGGGTATTTGTTTTACCCCAGGATATAAAGGTGTGATACATTATTTTCAGAGGAACATGAATAAAAATTATTCTGTGATGAACCAAATCCTCATTCCAGACTTGTCTACTTTGAAATTTCCATATGCATTCCTGAAAAATGAGACTGACATCTTTTTACCTCCATCTCCCGTAATAATTCACATAAGGGAAGAAAAAAAAATAGACAGAAATACCATTTGCTTTCCCATTACAATATTAATGTTACACTGTTCACAGAAATGAAGAAACACGCAAAAAAACCAATTCAAGTAGACCAATTCAATACATTGAATAAAAGCTCCTTTTAAAGCAAAAAACAATTTTAAATTTCTTTTTTATTTCAACTGCTCCTTAAAACAGACAGGTTGCTTCTGCCTCATTACAAAATAGAAGCAGTATGTTAAATCTTTTTTTCACTTCTCCCAAAATTTTATTATGCAGTTAGAATCATAGAATGTCTGGGCTGGAAGGGACCTCCATAGGTCATTTAGTCCAAGCCCCAAGCAGGGACATCACCAACTAGGCCAGGCTGCTCAGTCTCATCAAGCCTGACCTTGAATGTCCCCAGGGATGGGGCCTCCACCACCTCTCTGGGCAACCTATTCCATTGGTCCATCACCCTCATACTGAAGAACTTTTTCCTAATGTCTAACCTAAATCTACCCTTTTCTAGCCTAAAGCCATTACCCCTCATCCTGTCACTACAAACCCTTGTGAACAGTCCCTCCCCTGCTTTCCTGTAGGCCCCTCTCAGGTACTGTAAGGTTGCTGTAAGGTCCCCCCAGAGCCTCCTCTGCTCCAGGCTGAACAGCCCCAACTCCCTCAGCCTGTCCTCACAGCAGAGCTGCTCCAGCCCTCGCAGCATTTTTGTGGCTCTCTGCTGAACACGCTCCAACAGCTCCACATCCTTCTTGTGCTGGGGGCTGCAGAGCTGGACACAGACTCCAGGTGAGGTCTCACCAGGGCAGAGCAGAGGGGCAGGATCACCTCTCTCCATCTGCTGGCCACGCTGCTCTGGATGCAGCCCAGGATTTCATTGGCCTTCTGGGCTGCTGCTGCACTTTGGTGGCTCGTGTCCAGCTTCTCATTTACTAGTACCCCCAAGTCTTTCTCCAGTGAACTGCTCTCTAACGTGTCCTCTCCCAGCCTGTATTGGTAATGTTGGTTGCCCCTCCCCAGGTGCAGGACCCTGCACTTGATACATTTATACAAAGTTTCCTAATCAAGCTTTGCTATTCAGTATGACCATTACATTTGTCTGCATTTAAGTCTTGAAAAATGCAGAAGATATAATTGAATTGCATATTTATCTGTATACATATTTGATTTTAAAGAAGGTTGCCCTCTATTTTCAGATTAGACCACAGTGCTGCCCAGCAGCATGCCTGCCAGGGATGGAAAAGAGCAAGCAATAAACTCTTCAATTTTAAATGTGAACCATAAAGAGTCATATGAATATTACCAGTGATTCCAGTGGGCCTGGACATACTGGTAAGACCTTTCTGCATGAGACAGCAGTTCTAGGAATAGGGCTAGAAAAACTGGCAGTATTTCAGAAGACAATCTCAAAACCAGACTGCTTTATACAAAGCTTTGTTACAGTTTTGCAATTATGGACATTAACATACAAGTGATTTTATAATACTGATTGTCCAAATAGTCAAGAGAAACAACACAAAGCTGTTGTATAACAATTGCTGAAATTTCTACGTATGCTGTACAGAAACTTCATGGCAAAGACCTACTTTCAAAATATACATATTACAGTAAAAACTTCTATTAAACCTATTAAAGTCAGGAGGAAATTGCTGAGAACAAACTAAGCTTCTGATGCTGTGAACAGATTATGGATGCCTCAAAAGGGATCTGCCAGAACATATCACTACAGGAGTATATCCTAAATGAGTCAACTTTTAAACCTCCATAGCTGGCACCTAAAGCAGAACATGTGCAAACATGCAGATACACTTACTCCAACCTACTCTTCAGTTCTGCCTCTTTAAAAATCAATTCCTGGGTTGTGGAGCAATGGAAGTAATTTGCATTTTGGTTGTGTTTTGCAATAGTAACCATAAATATGCATGTTGCATGTTTATTGTACTAGGATTGATAAAGATGCACTGTGGCTGCTCTCTGAGACACCTACTTACTAATAGGAAGTCTGTGTGAAGGGAAGACAGCACTAAATCCTGCTTATAACTATTGTCCCAGGACCTACCCATTTTAAGAAGTAATTTCTTTACTATCCTATTATTAGTGATTGTAAATCACTCCTTGTCTGGGCACTATATCAAGAGTTACTAGAATTGTTGCAATACAACTCTCAAACATTCCAAAAGCATATGGTATTAAATTCCATACTATAGCCAAATCTAAGGGTATTTTCTCGAGATAGTAACTTATGATGAATTAAATATCAGCATAACAGAAAAAAAAATCTATCCCAATACCGTAGCAGTTTTATTTCCTGCTGTAGCTTTTACAGATCTCAGAGAAGTAGCTCTCTCATGCAGCCTGTGAAGAGGAAGGTAACTACCAAAATCTGTAAGTATGCTCTGTAAACTCAAGAACAAAGTTTCAATATTCTTATTTTACCTTTCACCGAGGTAATCTCCAATTACCGTTTTATTTAATCCTTCTCCTTTGTAAAGAAACTGTGCAATGTCTTCTGCAGTGTTCTGCAGGAGGTCATTTTCTATCAGAAACTGTATTCCCTGGGAAGAGCAATTCCAGAGGAAAAGCGATGTTACGTTTTCTTCAACAAGCACTTCTGTAATACCACTCATAACATTTGGTATTAATATACTGACATAGCCACATATGTAGCACATTAAGAATTACACTAGGCTACAGAATTACTGTCTTTTTTTAATGAAATGGTAAACAAATGTTTTTCAGTTAGATAAGCAATATTTAGTACTGGTTTAAATATTAAAATGAGAACACATTTTTAAGGCTAGAAGTACTAGGTGGCAGTTTGAATCCCCCAACAACAGAAACATCAAATATTAATTGAATAATGATTCCATGTTGCTCTTTGGAATTAGTGTGCAACTTGGCCTGTTCCAAATATTGCATAAATGTCTGCAGAAACATAATCTGTAAAATCATATAATGAAGAGGTACATAGGAATAACTTAATTACCATCATGACACAAAATAAAGCATGTCTTATAATCTACAAACTGCAACCCAATACATCAAGCCACTACTTGCAGCAGAAGTTACAGCTGAGGAGACTGAAACCGGTTTACAGAGTTTCTGCTGACACCGGGATTACCGGTGACTTCTGGTTGTGCTAGAACTAAACTATTCACAAAGGACTTGAACTAGTCTACTCACAAAGCACTGTTCATGAACCAGTGAAGTTTCTACCATGGAGCTTCTACCCAAGCCAGGTGGAGAGTCTTACCCTGTCCCTCAGTGGGTACTTGATCAAGCCCCTGGACTCCTATGCCTCCATAAATTACTGGCCCTATAACTGGCACACTCTAGGGATGCCCAGAGAACTTTCTGCAAAGTGGTAAAGAAAGGAGACTGAAAGTTATATAAACATTATATAAGGATGAAAGGGATGTTACTCCAACACTCAGCAAGTCATGAAGACATAGACTCCAATAAAGTTGTTGCTAGTCCTGCTGATTTTATAAAACTCTTAACAGCATGCTAGTGAAAAGTAGGAATGGCAGCTGTAAATAACCTTAATGTCTGAGATTCCAAATACGTACAAATGGGGAATAATAAATTATTCCAAGTCTTTCCTACTAGATTATTTCACAATTTCAGAAACAGTAGAAGTTTTTCCGTTTCTGCAAATGGAATATACTTCTTTTTTATTTCATTAAAACTGGAAAAACTTCCATTATTTTTTGATATAGCACAGGAGGCCCTGCAGTAACATTCAAAATAATAATTATACTTCTGTTTGGTGTGGGGTGTTTTTTTTGGGTTTTTGTTGTTTGTTTGTTTGGTTTTTTGGTTTTTTTTGGTTTTTTTTTTCGGTAATGAAATGACTAATGAAATAACACTGCCTGAAAAAAAGAAGTCAATTTTCATACCTAGTTTATCAAAGAAAATGAATTGTGACATTGTAAGGCTTGCAGCTTTTAAAAAGAAAGTCTGAAATGCAATTCTCTCAAAACAATTCTATCATCATCCAAAAACCTAATTTCAGTGACAGGCTCGTATTCTGACTCAGACAGCTTAATATTTTTTATAAGTAATTTCAGAACAGACATGATTTTGTGTGAAGAATATATCCATTTTATCTCAACGCAGAAATAGCTGAGCTTTCCTCAGAGATGATCCTTTCAAAGCTTATTTGTTTGAAAACCACATGTGACTATGAAACTATGTTTTTTCCCACACCAAGCTGTTCAAAAAGTTCTCTCAACCAACAGAAAACCTTCCTTGCTAAACAAAGAAATAACAATTGCAGATTCCCTTCAACACCTGGACCATATTATTAACACTTAGTGTAAACAAGACTGACCAGAACAGTTTTTAAAAAGTTGTACAAATTAGTGAAAAAGATAATGGACATGACTAGAAACATGGCAAACAAATTTCTTTGCATAGCAGCAGATACTTTAACATACTACAAAAATAAATTTAGTTTTCTTTTCTGGATTTTTTTTTCCTGGTTCTTGAGGGTCTTTTTTATTCATAATATGTTAAGCAAGCAGAAGTCAAATTGACAGGAAAAGGCATTTGTCTGGGACAACAATTCCAGTGTCTGGAATAAATGGCAAAACAGGTCAGCCAAATCACCATCAACTCCTACACTACCTTTTACCTTCATGCTGATAGGAGGTGGAAGACAGCTGTACTAGTTTGACCCCCACACAAAATTCATGGCTACAGAAATATTCAATATTCGCTACAAATATTGCATAGGGTTTTGGGTTTTTTTTTTTCCTTTAAGTCAGAGCAATGACACATGCTTTGAATCTCATAGCTTTTACAGTAACTCAGTTAGAAACTTTGCAGTTATTTATACCCTGCCTTTGTCACAGAGAATTCATTTTCTGGGCCCAATGCAGGCAGTGCCGACTTGAATGCAGTGAATTTCAAGCACAGCTTTAGGTCCTCTGCACAGGGATTCTTGAAGCTTTTTAGAAATTTTACCATTACAGCACTTTCCACACTAGCTAACCAAATCCAAACAGCAAGGTACCTGATATTACACCATGGAACCGTGTTAAACACAGTTACTCTGATTGAGGATTCCCAGGTAGGGGCAGGGAGAATTGTTCTACACGTAGCTTACACAATGACAAAATGTAAAGGTCTTAAATTAAAAATGTTAAAAGAAAATTACCTCACTGTGTTCCTACTAACATGAAAACACTAGAACTATGTTATTTGGTTTTAAAGAAGAAAACTTGGGGGATTCAGTGCATGTGTTATTACTCCAATTATTTCTAACTCCAGAGGCCATCTTCCTTCCCATTTATGAATGAAAAACATCCATTTTGCAGTGACCCCAAGTAAATTCTCTCAATATTAGAAGGACATATATTTTTGGACTGCTACTTTAAATTACAGACAGCTAACAATAAAATAATCTAGCTTTAGTGCAGCCAGCTATTGCAGGCCACTGCTGATTCACAGACATTATTAAGAAATTACTACTGTAAGTCTGTTTACCACATTTAAATTATGTTACAGTAGCAATGCAGCCACAACATCTATTTATAGAAGTAATTTCACTCCACAAGAACAGTAACAAAAAATAGTTAACATTGGAATGAAACCATCTGACATCATCCTGTGACTTTGCCAGAAACTTCTAGGACATGAAAGAGCTGGAGGACAACAGCAAACTATCAGGCTATTTGGGGGTATTGTGCCCTCAACAGAAATGAAGTTAGACAGTCACCAAAACGGAAAATAAAAATAAAAGGCATGGTCAGTAGCTTAAAAAGGGTTCTGTATCTCAAAGAACTTGAGTGTTTCTGTTAAACTGAAAACGGTCTGAAGAATAGCAGCATCACAGAACTTGGAACATTACAGAAAAGCTAAACAATTTCCCAAAAGACCTTAAAGAAGGCTCTTAAATTCCAAACAGAATCTCACTTACAAATAACAGAACACAGTAAAACAAAGCAAGGAAGACGTAAAATGAAAAGTAAAGGCTAAAGGTCAAATATGTCAAAGCAGATCTTTTTAAATATATCAGGGGAGGTCTGAGGTCTGTAAGAGCATGTGCAGGTCTCTGAATTTTCCAGAAAACTAACAATTATTTAGGAAAAGTAGAGGTACTGCAGATAAATGCAGTACTTTACTTCTTGGCTAAATGAATGGTAGACTTCTTGAAACTGGTAATCAAGTTTCTACCTGCAGGTGTTTGTACAAGTCATGTAAGCACACATATATATGTATTCAAACACAGCAATGTTTATAGATGTCTTTTTCACAAACAGAATTTAGTTATGCAAATATTAAAGTCTGTATGTGAAAAATTAAAAAACATATTATAGGTATTTTGGAGGAAAAAAATAGGAGGGCATAAAAAAAGAGTATAGCCTCTCTAATAATCAACCATCAAAATATTTTTTTAATTATTGCTGACATATCAACATAGAACACCTCTATCAGGTACAAACAATCTTTACACAAGTCAGCTCAACCAATACTGGGCATATTTGATTGTTGATAAATAACTTCCATTATAAAAATAAAGTTTAAGTGGAAAAAGGCACATCTGACTAGCACATGACTAAATGTCTGCTTCTAATTTAACCCTCTGCACAGTGTGTTATGGGATATACAAATAAGGCCTATGAAATTGTATTATCAGAAATGTTTTCTTAAGAAAACACAACTGTGTGTATCTATGGATCATATTACAAGTAGGAACTCTATTCCTGATAAGTGGAAAAAAATTCTTTACCTTCTTAGGGTCCATGTTGAATTTCTTCCTTCCCATGGCTATTTGCTTATTTCTTTGTGTAGTTTTGCTACACATGAAGAGGAGGAAGAAAACAACAAGCAGTTATCAGTTGCTATTTTACAACCACTACAACTTCCAGAAGAGTTTCTTATCATTTGTATTTTGGCTACTTTGTATTTTCTATTACAAAAACGAGACATTCACTTTTTATAAAGGGGAAAATCATGTCACAATTTTCAGTTCTTTCAAGTGATTACAGCTTCACAGAACTGTATCATTATCAACTGGACAGTCTATAATACTACCTTCTATCCAAGATATTCTCTATCCAAATCAATGACACACCCGAACAGGATAAAGTCAGGCTTTAGAGACTTCATAGCAGATGGAATAAAGGTGATCTAATGTTTGTTTAGCATTATAAAGCTATTTTTATTTGCTATCCCCGGAAGACCTGTTCCAAGGTCTTACTGGATCATGTCCACATGTTAGCATTACTTACCTTTCCTCTACACTAGTCAGATTATCAATTTCTGTCATAACTTCAGCAATTTCAAATTTTAATCTCTGCCAAAAGAAGGAAGAACAACATGTTAGCCTACATTAAAACACTTTCTGAAATAATCTATTATATGATCAACTAGGTTTTATTTTCTAATATTTGCTAGTCACCTGAAAAGTGATGAATCTTAAGGCTTTCTTAGATATTTAGCTTCAAGATTTTACCAGAACTGAATGACTATTAAACACATGGATCTGAACTCCCAATCTGTGTTCATGTCAGAGCATCAAGACCAAATTCCCATTATCCATTTCAGTGTAAGATTTCTTTACCCAGATTTCTCACTCACTCCTATCCTGTAAGCAAATCTGCTTTTTAATGAATTCTTGATTACACTAGTCAAATGTGTACATAGGTAAACATTGCATTATATAAATACAGAAGCTAGCATTTTTAAAAGCACAAGAACACTGCATAAATCCTATTCATTGTTAGTCAAACTTAGCTTAAGCCACTTATATGCTTTTAAAACAATTACCTAGAATTGATACCTAGACATGCAGTTTACTGTACCATTATCTACTGAAGCAATCTTCTAAGGACCTTTACAGATAAATCAATTACCTCAATATCATCAATCAGTTCTTTTTTCCTGCGACGAATATTTAAAAGCTCTTCTCTCTCTTCTAAGGAGAGGTCATCAGGCACTGGATAAAAGCAAAATGCACAAGCTTTGAGCATTTGCAAATATGCTGCATTCCAGAAGAATGGACAAAACCGATGAGGAAAAGTAAGTTTACATGAAACATCAGGGCATTTTTTTAGCTGGGGTAACTTTCAGAAAACAAAACAAGACTGAAACACAATTTATTGGACTTGATAAAATCATAAGTAAGGTAACTGAATTAATGACTAGGAAAAGCAACTATCTTTCAAAAGAAAAGTAGACAAAGGGAACTTGTAATCATGTAATATGTGGTAAAATTTGGCTCTACAACTTAATTGCCAAATTAAAGTCTAATATCATTCCAATTATCTCAGTTACAGACCAAAATTCTTCATGTAAATGAATTATGATTCAAAAGACATGACCGTCTTTCAGGGAAAAAAAGCCAAAGAAAAGCCAAAGCTGTATACAACTTGTTACTAAGATGTGTATCCTGGTGCTGATTTCAGACATCAGAATTTTAGCAGCACCTCTTTATCTGGTTGGTTTGTAGAGCAGAGATGCAGGTAAGTACAATACTACTAACACCCTTAACAGTGAACACTTTCCCTCAGCAGGATATACAAATAAATACACAGTCAAAATCAATTCAGACACAGTATCACCAACATGGTTTTGTATAACATAATTTAAGTGAGTGTGAAGTATTTAAATAATTTTTAGGTCTTTCGTTGGTTATGCCAAAACATGTATGTTACCTTGTTGATAAAAATTACTTGCTACTGAAGATGCAAACGTGTTTCCATACTCAGCTATGGCTGTCACTCATTCTAGCAGCAGCCCCTTAACCTGTAGTCTCTGCCTGACAACCAGCAAATGTGAAAAGTTATTCACACAAAACCTCTGCTTTTCTTGAGCCATCAGATCTTCTCTTGCTTGAAACTTTTTTGGGCAGAGATTACTCTCACTCACTTGCACAGCATTAGACACCAACCACAAATATTCACCTCCTTTGCAATAACAGTTTTAATGTTATCAGCTCTCTTGGGAATAGCTCCTTAATTGTAGAACAGCTTTTCATTCTAGCTCAGGAAGATACAACAACAAAAATAACTACAAAGGTATTTAAATGGTTCTGTCCCAATAGCAACAAGCAACACCAACGCAGGCATTTGAGATGGCCAAAGCTGTTTCTTTATAGACTGTAACGCTAGGGTTGCAAGCACAGTTTCAGCTTGTCAGGAAACTTTAAAGACACATTTGAAATAGTCTCTATTCAAATCTTAATAATGAAATATATTATTTTCAACATCCAGTGGTTAAGCTCCTTTCTTTTTAAGATTCAAATCATAACATAAAATCCAAATGGCAACAGACCTTCTCAGACATGAAGTAATTATGATAAATGATCTCATTTAACTACTCCAGATACAAATAAGATCAAATTACTTCCAGTTTAGGAAATTACAGTCTTCTGTTGAATGAATATGGGACTTCAACATGTTTATCTGTGTTTTTCCTTCATCTCACCAGAAACCCACTCACTTCTAAAAATTCCTTGCATGCACATACCAATAAGATTCTTTTCACATGAAAACTTATAAATACATGTGCCTACATCACATCTTTGTCTTACATGTTTTACAATCTTAGAGTACACATCAAAACTCATATAACTATATGAACACAATGTACATACAAATACCACAAATATTCCAATTTCTGTGGACTGGCAATTAAAAAAAAAAAAAAGACTGTTACCCAATGTTGATTATGAAAAAAGCAAACTGTGTATAGTCAACCACCATCTTGGCTGGGAAGTATGCTCAAGTATCCTACAAGTATTTTTGCAGCATAAGGGATGAGATTAGATCAAAGTTTTGTATTACCAGTATTTGTAAGAGTTCTTAATTTTTTTACTTTTTGCCACATGAGACGTTTTGTTAACTTCCTCCTTTGTTGGCAACTGGAAATACTAATCAGAACCCAAGTAGAAAATAATCTTTAACCTTTAAAGATTTAAAATTCGCAGATGGTGCTTGATTTTTCTTCAAGCTGAGGTACAAAACCTCCAGGTTATCACAGACTTTTCCTAAAGCAGAGCATCAGTGAGCGGTACTGCAGTTTCCTCTCCCTTATATCACTGTGAAGCAAAAGATCCCTGGGACAGGTTTGGAATATCTAGGACAAGTGAAATTGCTATTTGGTATCATCTCAAATTGTGACAGTTTTCTATGCTCAGGCAATCCACCACAGAAAAGAAATCAAACACCTGAATCCTTTTCCTACAACACCCAAAGTCTGATTGCTGTGTTTTTCCCTTTCCTCTGATCACAGCCGCAGCAGAGACAACCCTCACAGTGTAATTAATGATGCTGTTAGACAGAAAGGAAATAAACCAAACGGCGTCTGGCTGCCTTCTGCATTAGGAAATAACAGCAAGTATCCATCTGCCAGATGCAAGACAAGAAAAGTCTGCTGGAAAAGAAGATCTGCACTTGGAGAGCACTTAAATTAAACTGCAGATGAAGGTAATCTCTTTAAATAACGGTATTAATACCAGATCCAAAAGATTCCAGTATCTGCTGGTAAGAAGAAAAGACGCAGGAAACGCCTGAGCCCGGGTTAGGGTACTGCTCAGTTCCGAAAACTATCGGTATAGTCGATATTTGACTCCTGAGTGCCCAGTCCTAGCGTCACCACAAACTGGCACATGTGTCTGCCTCATTTTCATCCTTCTACTAGTTGTGTATCATCAGTGCCTCCCTTCTCCAGCACTGCTGTTCATGGTGCTAAGAAACTTTTTCAATGGAAAAATGGACTCACCAAAACGAAGTTTGTAAGAGACTGTATGTGGCATTACAGCCTGCAACTTCAGAAGCTGAAGGTATCTGCTCTAGGAGGGTACATGACTTTATGTCTATCGTCTCTGTTGTTTTGATCTTCTGTCTTAACCCAAAATGTAACAGTATTTATGTATTTCAATAAAGGCTTTTGAAATACTAACTTTGGAAGATGTGCCTACCTTGCCTGAAAGGAGAGACAGAGTGGAAGATACTCAGCTGTAACTAAAACCAACCAACCACCAAACGCTAATGAAAAAGGTCACCCATCATTAGTTCAACCATTTACTTACAACTGAGCAAAAGTAAGGATCTACTCTGCATTCCTCACATCAATTATCCTTTGCTTTTCAATGATGCCTAATGATTCAAAAACACCTAAAAAACATTAAAAGCTCTACATTCTGCTTCCAAATAAATAAAATTTTTCTTTGGTGATAGACTCAAATGAGGTGCCTTATGCAACCTCAATGCAGAGGCCACAGAAAAAGCCTGAAAATCATTTTCTTCAGAAAGCAAACCTGTAGAGCTGTAGTGCCCAGGTGTTCTTAGCAAGCACTATAATTTTTCCAGTTTGAAAAGAAAAATATTCATTTTATTTATCAAAATATTGGAAAAAACAGTTGAGATGTTTGGCATCAAGGCTGATGTTAGACTTACACCAGGCAAATGGTGGATCAAAACCAGCTGAAGAATAACAACAGTGCATTAAAACATCCTCACAGTCCTAAGCAAATATTGCAGAAACACAAGTGATGATCTGCCCTTGCAAGACCCCTTCCATAAGCCACCTTTTTGCTTTCAGCAGCTAGAATACTTACTGCTTTTTCTAACCTTGTGTTCACTTAATCCTTCACACTGAAGAGCTCATAGAGCATGTATTAAATATTTATTCTGTAAAACTAATTTTCTAGCTGTCTTTTCCAAGTAATTTCCAAGATTTTTGTCTTTCACCAATCTAAACACAAAGGAGGCAGGGTAGGAGAAGTTAACATGAACACTTAAATATTGAAAAAGAACAAAATCACTTCAGTACAGCAAACTAACTGCAGCTGCAACATGCTTTCAGACTATCTTCTAACCTTTAGGTAAAGACAATATTCTAGTGTAAGTTATTGGTAAGAAAGGTTTTCACAGAGTGTTTCCTTTTTCCAAAACTTCAGAGTTTCAGCTACTCTTAAACAGAAAGTCAATATACCTACTGATATTTTATTTAAGAGGAACAAAGTTCTTGTAAGTACAAATTATTTTTGGCCAAGTAGTCAGGAACTATTACTCCTACCACGAACAGAAGGGGAAAAAAAAAAAATTTCAATATATTACAACTTGGCCTATCTCTGTTCAATTACTCTAACTGATCTAAATGGACTTAAGTGAATTTCCTGTAAACAAACACTTAGTGGAATACTCACTTTTAATATAGGTTTGTTTACTCTGTGATAGAAACAAAAGAAAAATCCTAAACTATAGCTTGCCACAGAAATCAGCATATTGTTCTGCAGCTGTGATGTCACTTTGTTAAATATTTTTCCAGTACTGACAGACCAAGTTCATTATCCAAACAAGAACATTAGCCCAGAACTCTAACATTTATGAAGACATAAGAAGCACTTTTGAGCAAGCAGGGACCAAAAATGAAGTCCTTTCCAGACTGAGAAAGAACTACAACAGATCAGCTTGCAGAGAAAGTCATAGAATCATAGACTGTATTGGGTTGGAAGGATCCTTCAAAGGTCACCCAGCCTAACCCTCCTGCAATAAGCAGGGACATCTCCAACTAGGCCAGGCCGCTCAGAATCTCATCAAGCCTGACCTTGAATGTCTCCAGGGATGGGGCCTCCACCATCCCTCTGGATAACCTGTTTCAGTGATCTATCACCCTCACATTAACTTTTCGTAATGTCTAACCTAAATCTACTCTTTTCTAGCTTAAAGCCATTACCCCTCATCCTGTCACTACAAACCCTTGTGAACAGTCCCTCCCCTGCTTTCTTGTAGGCCCCTCTCAGGTACTGTAAGGTCAGTATAAGGTCCCCGCAGAGCCTCCTCTTCTCCAGGCTGAACAGCCCCAACTCTCTCAGCCTGTCCCACAGACTAGTGAAAATTATGAGCAAATCCCACAATAGGAGACTGAAATCTAGTACTTTCCAAGTCCATATCCCTTTTATCTTCATCTTTTTGTGGATGTCCCATCCCTGGAAACATCCAAGGTCAAGCTGGACAGGGCTCTGAGCAACCTGCTCTAGTCGCAGATGTCCCTGCTCGCTGCAGGGGGATTGAACTACTGACCTTTAAAGGTCCCTTCCAACCCAAACCAGTCTATGATTCTATTTTTCAGTAGCAAAAATTAAATCCTTTCAAGCTCCCAAAAGGTATTATATGAATCAAAACTCCTGTGTTTAATTTTTTTTTTACTTATTAGCCTTCTGATCAGCAGTCCCACTTCAACTGACTTCAGAGTTCAGTCTCTCAAGAGGACACAGTAAAATAATCTGCAACCAGCAGAAAGCTAACATCTAGCAATACATAAAACACTACTTCTGTAACCCCGCTTATGAAGAAACACAACTCCCTGACTCTCACCACACAACTAACTTTCTGGTCTCATGAAGATAAATATTTTCTTTCTTCTGTGTCAGTCCCAATTTGGTGGTCTTAAGTATTTCCATTCCAAGCAAAGAACAAGTAGATGGAATTTAATTTTGCTGCAATTGAAACATCTTGCAAGTGTAAAGATATTTACACAACACAAGGCTTAAAACTAAACAAATCTATCCTTGCCCATACACAGAATGAGCAGACATGTTTCTTCTGGCCTTTAAAATAATACACACTAATCTCTGAGAACAAATCTGATTGTCTCAGGACATCTGCCTCAACGGATATTCTCAGGCTATTGTCTCTTCCTTTCCCCCTACATGCTCCCTTTTTTAAAACTTAATTATAGGAACATTTTCCAGCTTTCAGACAAGACATATAAACAAAACTGTGACCACTTGTGGCTATTAAAAATTCCATAGAAGTTTCTGTAGGAGGACATCCTCCTGAACAGACTTATTTCCCAGTGCAAAACCAAACTATACCTGCATTAAATTCAATCAGTAAAACTAGCTGGATTTGGTTGCTTCCTTCTTTTAACTACCTTACTGCATTAATCATTGCTATTTAGTCACTGCTGAACATGTTCTAGCATAGGAACAATCACACCTCCATTAAGAAGGGAAATAACCCTGTGCACAACACCCTTTCACATCTAAAACATTGCCTGTCAGCAGTAGGAGGAATTTAGGACTCAGACGAGGAATTTAGGACTCAGCCCATGCCTTGCAGAGTTATTTTGAGAGTTTTCAGCCATAAGGGACACTGTGGCCAGAAAGAGCACTAGTGACCAAACCCAGAAGACAGCCCCAGACTCACATCCACCACTCTCGTTGTTTAGCTGGTGGAAACCACACCGTTAAAAGATGTTCCTGAAAATCTTTTTCACTCTAGGATAATTCACAAGCAAGTCCTAATTAAGATATTGTCCTTTTGGGCTTATGGAATGGGCATGGGCGGGGAGGGGCAGGGAAGAAGCCTAAAAATATTGATCTTATTATCACAGGAAATTATATTTTCAGGAAGCTAGAGGAAACACTTTCTCTGTCATGACCCACTAAATCTTTAAGATTTTTCTTTTTTTACTTCCACTGCAGTGTAGCAGTGTAGGTCTAATGATACCAGTGACTTACATCCATCTTTTTTTTTTTTTTTAAAGAACAAACAAAAGCATAAAAAATTGGCAATATTAAATACATTTTTATTCTATAAAGGAAAGACACAGCACAGTAACTGCACTACCAAGTGTGAAATTCTTTCTAGTAAAAAATAAACAGTATTTATTATAATCCATAAGAATTACTTCAAATAAGGCAAGATAACATTTTTGTCCTGGCCAGAAGTAGCCATACATAATTTAATTAGCATTAACATCCCTAGTCAAAACAGAAAAGTAGGCAGTTCCAAAATTGTGCAAAATCAGGATACAGATAACACTGGCTTGAAGGAGGAAAAGAAAAATTAAAATCCAATCCACACATTTTACCTACCTCCCAAAACCCATTTGGTTTCATCTGTCAGACACAAAAGAGCGCTGCCTCTCTGTGGTACCTTCAAATATGCTTCTGTCTTTAAAGTATAAACCTTAGTAAATGCATTTTTATAACTGTATGGAACAGGAGTTTGCAGTGAATAACTGCAGCATATATATCTACAAACTGTATGTAGATAACATGAGCAACAACAGCTGTGAAGTGCAAGAAAAGACTATAAAGGCTTTTCATACCTCTCAGATGAGCTGCTAACCCTTGCTGCTAGCTAGGAGTTGCCCTTCTTAATGGCACTGAATCACAAATAGGCACTTTGCAGTAGCTTTCAGATCTTCACCTTGCTATACAGACGTACCCCATAGAAAGAACTGGAGAGACATCTACCTTGCTTTTTAGTTCCTAATTAGGCCATTGACACAGGTATTTGCCATTTGAAAGTAGTATTTAAGCTGATGGGTATTTCTTTTTTATGGTACATGCTCTGTTATTTTTATTAACAGGAAGTACTGAATGTCACTATTACCTTTTATTTAGCTCCTTTACATCTTACATTCAATAATGTATCTTAATTCATCATTTTTATGTATTTCCATTAGGAAGCCAAGTATTTTGCAACACCAAAGTAAAAGAAACACCTTCAAGCAAATAATGGAGCACCACTTGTGGAGAAAAAAGAAAAACCACACAGGGACCAGCTCCAAACACACTTTCACAGGCAGTGAGTTGGTACTAGGCTCTTGTATGCTCCTGCAGCACTTTGCCACCTGCTGCTCCTGGATATACACTCCTGCATGGATCTTGGGGTTTTTTTCTGGCTTTGTTTTTTGTCCATTTAGCAGGCCAAACGGTTTCACTGAGGTACCACAGAATTGCCCAAGCCAATGCAATGGCTGCAGCAGAAACTCCTGGCAGCACTGAGGCACAGGTTAGTCCCAAAGCCCCACCCTTACAGGCAGTATTCTCTAAATCCTAAAAGTAGTTCAGCATGATATTAAAAATAGATAAGCGTGGATTTCCTTTTAGGAGCATTCTTCTTTTGAAGTTTCTCTACTCTTGCTTCAAGATCAGAAGACGCTTCTAGGCCAACTTTTCTTTCTAAAATATGTAAATACAGATTACTGAATATGAAAAGAAAGCTGAGTTTAACTTAAAATTTTAAGTCTCTTACCCAAACACATTAATACTTGCACTAATAATATAACGTGTTAAAATATGCATGGCCATGCATATTTAAGGAGTGCAAAAAAAATTATGCTAGTTAATGTGGAAATTAAAGGGAGATGTTTGCCACAGTGTAGTGGTATGTGTTTCAGGGAGGGTTATGAATACAGGAAATAGCATCCAAGGTAACTTGTTTTCATTAGCATCCATTACCAATTACTGTTCAAGAAAACTGGTGAACCACCATTCTGATTACAGTGTCACAGCTGTACACTGTCACTAACATCTTAACATTATAGTTCTCCTTCAACGGGAAAAACGGTAACATCGAAGCAACGTGTGACAACTGTGATACTTGGCAGTGCCGAGCACCCTAATGCACAGTCTTGTGTTGTCTTGTTGGTTTAGGAACAGTACTGCATTTATATTGCTTTAAAATTTTCTTACCTGGCTTTCAGCTTTTTAACAAAATGACCACATTTGATTTCTTTCCCCCAAAGTGAATAATGGGGTGGGGTGATCAGAATCAGCTTTGGGTAGTAATACCATCAGTATCAACACAGATAACTACCCTTTCAAAAATAAGAGGCCTCAAGCCTCTACACTGCATCAGATCAACAAAACACTGTTAAACAGAATCAAATCATTTTCCTCCCACCCTGCAATATGCATGCTGCAAGGCAGTGTCTCACAGATAAATAAAGAATTTGGGATGAATTTGGTAATAATTTTTTTGCTGTGCAGCACTCTTACGTGCAAAAATGGAGAAACAAATAGGCAGGTTTCTTAGTACTGCAGTTAAAATAAAACTTCTCTGATGTTTGCATTTGAAAGCCTTTGCTTGTATGACAATACAGTAAGCATTAACACAAAATATATGAGTAAAAATCTGCAAATTGTGCATTTCTTTTGTTCACTTTCATAGCAAGATTCAAGTCACATGAAAGTTTAGCATCACAGAATAAGAGAATGGTCCAGCAATAATGCCAAGAAAGACCATGGGTAACAAATAACATATCCACTTGCAATGCACAACAACAGCTACTTTTTAAGTGGGAGTGTTGGGAAGGAAATCAGGGCTTCCACTCAGCATTATCTAGAAGGTGAAGGGAACAGATCACCATGCCAAGCACGCACAGTACAGCTAAGTGACTTTTCAGGATGTCGGGCAGTGACAGGACTAGGGGAATGGAGCAAAACAAGAAGTAGGTAGATACAGACTAGAGGTTAGGAAGAAGTTCTTCACCATGAGGGTGGTGAGACACTGGAACAGGTTGCCCAGGGAGGTGGTGGAAGCGCCATCCCTAGGAGTTTTTAAGGCCAGGATGGATGGAGCTCTGAGCAACCTGATCTAGTGGGAGATGTCCCTGCCTACGGCAGGGAGGTTGGAACTAGATGATCTTTCATGTCCCTTCCAAACTTGACAATCCTATGATTCTATGATTAAAGACATCACATATTTAACTGAAACCTTTCATTCATTATAGTGCAAAGAAAGGGCAGCAAAAGAGCAGTGGATTTTGCATGCCTGAAGCAGGAAGATAAAATTCTGAAATTAAAAAGTGTAGACACAACAGCTTTCCAAGAGCAAGATCTTTTAAGTCATAGAATAGAAGCAGTATGTACATTTTAAATTGGGGTGTTTATGATTTTGCCCAATAAAAGTGTAGTGTAATACTACACAGAATTATACAAAGAATGGGATTGAAAGGGACTGAATGGTTCCATGGCTAATATCTATGACAGTGCAGCTCATTTCTGAGCCAAGATTATAGGCCATGATGACAGTAATTAAAAAACAGCTTCATTTCAAACAACTGCAAGATGGCAAAACTTCAGATAAGCAAGCTTCAACAGATTTCCAGTAAGTCTTTAGCTAACTGACATTATGCTATGTAATATGAAGGTATTATCTACATCAAATCCAGATCAGAAAATTGGCAAATATTATCTACCTATGTGAGTCACACTACGTTCCCTTTTCATGTAAAACTGGAAATGGTTAGCACTGTACTACCTCCAGTCCATCAACCATCACTAAAGTGTCTCTCCTCTAAGGGAACTGAAGTGGTCCTGTACACACTCTTCAGCTGACCAGCATGGGAGAGTGATCAGCACAGACTGCTGATGGAAAACAGGCAGGGCAAGTGGAAGTCCATACAGACTTGAAAGCTGGATTACTCAAACTACTGCTGCCACTGACTAGGATTTGGCTGTGTTCACTTCAGAGAATTTGAGATGACCCCTAACAAATCTGTGGAGTGTTAGGCAAAGTTCAAACTACTGACAGGGGAGCAAATCTCCCTCTGACGACTCTTTTTTCCTTGTCAACCAGGATAGGACTCTGTCTTCCAACAACCCCAATGGAGTATGAATGGAAGAAAAGGAAAGCAGGGATATTCCATCTCCAGCTGGCACATAACTCCCTGTAGTCCTTGTGAACAACTGGACTAACCACAGATGTCCTACTGGCAATCTAAACTGCTTTCAGCTCCAGTATCCAAGCATCTTGGACCAATGATGGGACAACTTCTTTTGAAAGCAGAGGTCATTTCATCATCCCTTGGGTGAAGAGGAAGCAAATAAGAACACACTGATCCCTTCAGCTTTTGAAATGTTATGAGAAGGGAAAAAACCCACAAACAAAACAACGTTTTTCAGCTTTGCCCTTACAAAACTGCTGTGTTCCCCACAGCACTCCCAGTTACTGGGAAGAGGAACTGGTTGGCTGGCATGCACCTACATTTTTTCCTAGGATAGACCCTGGAAAAAATACTCTAAAAGCAAACACACCAGAGTAGCAGCAGACATTCCTGTCAGATCCATTTTGAGTAGCAGCATGGAAAATTGACAGGAATGTCGCTGAGCAGCTGCCGGGGGGTCCTGCAGCCCAGGCCCTGAGGCCGGCCGCCAGCAATACCCTTGAATCCTGCTCAAGATCCAGGCACAGCTCATCAGACTTACCATGTTCCTAGCAAAACAGCTGGGGCTCAGACAGTCTTCCTGTCACAAATTTCAAGTAACATCTACTCTTGGCAATAAGGGAGGTGCTCGCTGCACTTCACTCATTAGTGGAGAGCATTAGCCAGTTACTGAGGATTGCTGGCTGTTTCCAAAGCACACAAATCCAATTTTCAGAAAAAGCAAGGCAAAGTTCATCTTTCCCCTTCCCCCTTCCCTGCCTGACAGTTAGACTTCAGAAGCAGTACTTATTGCAGAAGCTTTCTCTTTATTAATTTTCCAAGACCAGTTGCACACTGAAGGAAGTGGAGCAACTGCCAGATTTGAAAGCAATCTTCATTCTCTGAAGAATGTGTCCCAAAGGCAGCTACAGAGTGCAATACAGACTGCTCACCTATCAAATAACTGCTCAAGTAGCATATACCTTCCCCTAAAAGAAGACAAATGTGTGACACTGTGTAAGGCTTCGACATTCCTGCAGTTTCTTTAAAAAATTAACGCTGATACCTGTTATGGAAATCATTGAGCTCCAGTACTTGGAGAGAAACAGCCTATAGGTAATTTTGCTTCTTGGCCATCCTGAGCTTGAATTGCTTCAGCTTCCTGCTACTACATCAACAGGTCCATTGGCCACGTGCACTGTAGCCTGAGACAGCACTAAAAAAGTCAAGGAATTTATTCATAGATTTGTTAGTGAAGAGATAGCAAGGCTTATTTTAAGACTAAAGCATTTTCAGAATTCTCAGGAAATAGTATATTTAGCTTTTGTGAATTGTTGGTTCCCATCACACCATGAAACAATTAGCTCGACAGGTCACTAATCCAGACACAAAAGAGCTTTTTACCTGGTCCACTGATAAGTTTGCTAGACGGATCCACTTACCATAAGGTAAAACCCCTGGTCTCTCAATCTGTGCTTTGCAAAAGACCATCAGCAGTTCATACCAAATCTGGCTCACCATATTTCCAAAATAGAGAACTTGCAGCATATGCTTGAATCCTTGTAAGTACAGACAGAAGTTCTATGTTACAAAAAGAAACATTTTTTTCATACTTCAAGCAAACCTTCTGGCATTCTGATCAAAAACTCATTTGAATAAATACATTCTTCCTATTCAAACCTTCCCTAACGGTTTCAGCCAGATCTGCTAAAGTATTACATTGCTCCTTCTAAGCTGTGTTTTTTTCTGCCCAATACTGGCAAAATCACTGCATTCCTTCCAGAGATCAGTGAAAAATAATCTGAACATATAATCTTTTGTACTTTATTTTCAAATAATTTAATCCTTTTTTCTCAGCTAAGTACTTAACAAGAAAAAAGAAATAATATCCCCACAACTTCAAAGCTCACAGCATTTCAGTTTTATTACCCTCGATGTCTCCGACTTACAACATATAAAATTCAGCATTTTCCCTGGAAATGCACAGATTTAAAAACTCTAAGGAACTAAGTGGCATTCAACCCTCAACCTCTTTTTAAATCCACCAGCTCCTGCTGCTCCAATTAATAAACATTCTTTCTCAGATTTCCACTTTATCCTGCCATGCTGAAATAGGAAACATTTTTGTTGACTGGGAAACAACCAAGTGGGACCAAATGCTTTAGTTCTGCTACCTCTCAACATGACACAAAAAGTAACAATAAAAAATATCACTTTCGAAGTAAAACCTACAGCAAATTATTATTTTTTTTTTTTACCTGCAGATACCAGCTTCATTGGCAGCGTGATTATATGTAGCCTCTGCTAAGCACATTTCCAAAGAGGTATTCTCTTCTTCAAACCAGTGCTCTACCTGGCACAAGCTTTCACTATATAAAGACAAACTTTATATAAGGTTGAAAAAACCTGACTCATACTAACATACTTGCAATCCTAAATTTGGCCTAGAGGAACCAGAAATACTGAGTTGTAGCTTCTGTTAAGCAACAGTATCTGCAACTCCGCTGACACAGCTCATGCAGTAAGTAGTGAGAAAACTTGTTAATGAAGTTTAGAGATTGTTCTGCATTTCACAAACCCTGACAATAAAGCAATGAGCACAAAGCATCAGAAGAATACCCTTTACAGATAAAAGTTTTCATGGTTTTAAGTATTTCTCAACCACAGAGAAAAGTGGTAGGTAATAAAAGTGGTACCGCTATTAAGCACAGATTTTTGTCACCAACAATCAAGTAATCCTGACAGCACACATCTAGACAGGCAGCAGTCTACACTCCACTTCAAAATTATACAAAAAATTAGCTCTAAAAGATCCTTCACTTACAGCATGTCCTACAATCTTTTCAATGTCTTGACAAACCAAGCCTTAAAACTTGAAGTATCTGAAGCTTTAACCAGAACACCTGAGTACCATACTAAATTGAAGCTGCTGAAGTTTATCTCTAAACATCCAGAAGCCAACTCTGAAAGATTACATTTTGATCCTTTAAACAAGGTCAATACAACTCACTGTTACACGAGTTTTTAATCAGTGTTATATTCCACTAGATCTGACTGCAAGTATATTATCATGAAAGTTTACAATTGCTAAGACAAACAGAAGCATCTAATTCTTGTTTTTCTTGAATTCTTCCACAGTTGTACCTTACTAAAAAGGCTTCTCAAACAACAGAGAACCTCAAAGCATAATTAATTACAAACTAACTATCAATGAAGTCCAGTCATCCTGCATTATCCTAGCTAAGAACTTATGAGAATAAAACCTTGCGATAAATTTTCCATTTTAAATGCCAGGTTGGTCACTAATGAAATCTAAAAATATTTTTAATTGATGTAGTGATGACATACATGTTTTCACTAAATACTGCAGCATGTAACTTTGCATGGCATACATGCTGTGTTCATGCTAAATAGATGGCATAGTTTCCATAAGAATTAGTAGCAATGGAAAAATGACAACTTATACAGCCCCACAGAATATAATCACGACATTGTTCATTAATGCTTGCCACCATTGTTCACTCTATTCCAAAAAGTCTCAAGAGGAAGCTAGATATAGTAGCAGAAACTGATGAACTTCCAGCTGCAAGGGGGTGGGAGGGAAAGGAAGCAGACTAATTAGTTGAAAAGATTTATTGTATGCATATATTCTGTGTTAAAACCTTGTATCTGCTATAACAATTTTTTTTGAGTCATTTGACTGTTCACAATTCAAATACAGGAAAATGTTATCAGGCTAACATG
>NW_008622859.1:0-596 GCF_000691845.1 Merops nubicus | reverse complement strand
AGGAAACCCTTTCCTCAAAATGTAAAATGAGGTAGCGAAAAGCCAGAACTTTGCTAGAATTGTCACATTGTTATACCTGAAATGCCAAAAGAACCTTTTGGTGTTCTCCTGTCACATTACAAAATCTTCTCCTAAGTCCATATGAGTTCCAGAGAAAAAAGAAAATGCAGTAACAGTTGAAATGCAGTGTTCTCCCTCCCGAAAATGTAAGATATTATCTTACTACTTTCTTCAATTTAGCTGGCAGATTTTATTCTCAAGCCACTAATATTTTCAAAATTTTCCTAATAATATACGATGAATACAGACAAAGCATTTTAAAGCAAATCTGTAAGTTTCTTATTCTATTTGCTGTATTTTAATGGTCTTTGACACTGGCAGGGTCTACATAAAAACAATTCTGCAAAATGCACTGTAAGTTGACCTGTGTTTCAAGAAAAACTGAAGGAGACTCCTTTAGGCTCTTCATAATTCAAATAAAGATCATAAATCCTTAAAAACTGGGAAAAAAGAACTCCAACTACCATTCTTGCAAAACAAAGAAAATGAAGTAGTACTGGTTATTTAATCACTGCAATGTCAAAAAAAAAAAAAAA
>NW_008622858.1:0-23560 GCF_000691845.1 Merops nubicus | reverse complement strand
CCGGGGTTTTCTTTAACTTCAGGAGAACATTTAAGTAATCTGCTTCAGAAACCGCGTCGAGTTTAGCCAAGAGCCTGTGCTTCTAATTTCCAGCAGAGCACGCAAAAGATTTTGCATTTGGCAGCACAAGCCTTCTGCAGTCCGCTGTTGCCACCTGTGACACTAAGTTTCTCCCTGTCAAAAGACTAGTTAAATTCTGCTTTCTCAGCATTGCAGAATCTTAGCAAATTGTCCCGTTTCTTCATGTAGTGAGTGTGAGCATGGTTATTACAGAACTGATATAAAATGCTTGCAGTCTAGTGGAGTGAGTGCTGCTTGGTAGAAACAGCGGGGTTTTGTTGTTGTTATTATTTGGCTTTTTTTTTTTTTTTTTTTTTTTTAACTCGGGGTTTTGCGGGTGTGGTTTGTTTTTTTAAATCCAACGGTTTGCAGGTAGTGTGTGTTATTTAAAAAAAAAAATCATCAAACGCCAAAAAGTACACATACATCATTTTAGAAAGGACTTCTGATGTTCTGGATTAACTAGGAGTAAATGAATTTAAGTATCTGTCAGTGACCTGCTTGGCTCTTGTCTTTGGACACTCATGGAAAGCTGTCAATGAGATTTTATGTACTAATAGAAGAATTGCATAACAGCCATATGAACCAGTGAGAAAGAGCATTTGAGTAGAATGAGGCTTGATAAGAGCCCAGGGTTTTCTTGAGTTGAAGCCAAGCACAGTGCCAGTAAGTCACTATACAGTAGCAGACGTCCATCCTTCCAGTCTAAAAATACTGTCCCCATGCTACTTTTCCCTTTTCCAAGAGTGAATCTGCTAGCAAAGCAATAAAATACTACCTCCTCCTATCTCTTTTCTTGAACCAAGAGGTGGATAACATCAAGTGGAGAGGAGTCTTGATGGGAGGCTGCTGGTCTCATAAACTGATGTCAGCATTTCACAAGAGTGTTCACGCACTTGCCTCATCTCTTTATTCTTTTTGTATGTTCCTCACTATGTTACTTTTCTGATCTGTCACTGCTAAGGAGTCTGTGCTTCACTTGAGAGAGAAGTAGTGCCTAGAGAAACATGAAAGCTAAGTTCATGTGTGCGGTGTTAGCTGTTTCTAAATCCTACTGCAACAATACCCTAACCATGTTCCTTTTGAGAGCTGATTGAAGCTTTAGTGCCTTGCTTAGTGGCAGAGATTACTGAAAATCACCAAGGTGAGAGCATAGGGTTCTCTAACATCTTCTGGGGTTATAGATTCAAGTAACTGGCTCTGTGTGCGTACTTGCTGCATGTCTAAGAAGCCTGTTCTCTTACCTGTATTCCTAGGAGTTGCTGTCTAAGGGCCCATGAATGCATACAGGTGATAGATAGGTCTGCGTTTGAGGTGGGTTAGGGCTTGTTTTCAGAGTTGTCTCGGTTCAAGTCCCTCCTTTGCAGGCAGATCTGGCATTTTGAACAAATGCTGTAATAACGCATGTATATTTTCTAAAGCTGTCGTGGTCTCCTTTTGGTTTGGCCTGGAAGTCATTGGTGATACTCAAAATACCGTAAAACAAGGTGTGTGGTTTTGGTCACTGGAAACTATAGGGCGGATGGGTAAAGTGAAAAGACAAGTTTCTTCAGGCATTGCAATAGAAAAACAATTTGTATGCTGGTCTGTCTATGACTCTGTAACTTCAGTAGCTGAGGATGTTCCACTTCTTCCATCATAACTGCTGAAAGGCAGGGAGCTACTGCTGGTTACTGCAGATGGCTGGATTCCTGAAAGCGCTGAGACACCCTGAAATGTCTCTGGGGAGTTTGACACTCAAGTGCTTTTTGAGGACCTTGTTTACAAGGACTTGCCTGAGATACCAGTGTGATAAGTCTAAGGGAGATCTAGAGATACATGAGTCTCTGAAGGCTGGAGGAAGTATCTTAAACATTGTTATCATCTTCTCCAGTATTTGTATGGCACCCAGTCCTGTTGCCATTGAGTATAATTTTCAACAACCTAAATTAAATTGGGTAAAAGTCACTTGATTATCACTAACATGTGTTGATCTTGCTGATGTTCTACTACTTTATTATATTGATAGTCTTCCAGAATAGAAAATACCTGAATTCCTGGAACTCTTTTTTTTTTTTTTTTTTTTTTTTTAGGTGTGAAAACACACCCAACTCTCTCCCTTTTTGGATAATGTTTAAGAAGTTATTGCAATTGTACCAGCTAAAATATTTTGCTTACCCAAGAACTTGGAAGCTGAATAGGGGAGTTGTCATCCACACAGTCTCTGAAGGTATTTCTAGAGCATAGGAGCTTTCAGTAGGATACACTTCCAAGTCCTTTGAGACATATAAGGGCAGAGTTTATTGGAGTGGGGCTTGGCAACTTTCTTAGGTAAAATAAATTGGTGTTCCTATCTTCCTAACTCCTGCCCTAATAGGTGACCCTTCTGCCCTAGGCTCTTTCAGAATATTCATCCATAAAGTTGTGGATATGTCACTTCATAGATTTAAGCTTGCATCTGTACAGGTGGTTGTGTTTGCCCATAATGAAGAGCATCTAGCTGAATGGTTGATGCAGAATATTAGGAGGGGTTAACTACAAACAAGCACTAGCTGTTGTTAGCCATGTGAGTTTTCTCTTTTAGAGAACTGCCATTTTTCAGGTGGGACTATGTGTCATTTTCAACTCTATCTAGTTGTAGCTGGATGCTTCAATTCCAGTCTAGCCCTGTTGTCTAACCGTTGTACGTGGAGGAGTCTTCAGGACTGCAATGTGTCTTATATATGATCAAACCCCTCAAAATCGAGGGGCACACAAGGAGAAGTCTTTGCTTCAGAGATGGGGAAATTGAGAGCAGAGAAATACAGCGGTATGTCCCAGTTCGTGCAGCAAGTTGTGTCTCTTACTGTGCTCTTCAGTGAGCTGAATGTGTGTTGACAGACACTTCCAGACAAAAGAACTGGAGTAAGAACAGAGTAAAGTTGTATTTAATGAGTGAATGACAAATTTGCCTAGACTTTGCTTGAGCTAGGATTTTGCCTGAAGTGCCAAGTAAACAAATCAGGGCAGTGTTACATTTTTACTTTTCTCTAATCTTCTCCTGTAATTCAGGCCTTGTTGTTGCAGGCTTTCTCCTAGCTGTCTAGAACCAATTCTGAAAACTCTGCTTAACAAACAGCACGTATTCCCATATTGACAGTCTTACCTGGGTTAGTATTGGCTGTGTCACTTCCACAGAAGATGGTAGTGCTTCATCTAAATCCATTAAAGATGGAGTTTGACATCTGTCAATTCTGAATAGGAAAAGGAAGTGAAAGAGTAGAGAGTTGGTGCAAAATGTTCTAGAGGGAGGAACAATACATTTGTTAGTGATGCAGTATCTATAGAGCTCCAACTTGTGGGTTCAAATG
Organism: Merops nubicus; assembly: GCF_000691845.1. Classification (NCBI taxonomy): domain Eukaryota; kingdom Metazoa; phylum Chordata; class Aves; order Coraciiformes; family Meropidae; genus Merops; species Merops nubicus. The sequence goes on along the minus strand of NW_008622858.1, from coordinate 20,171 downwards.
CTTAAATTTGTACAGTTCAGCACATCGTTCCCAGTAATTTGTGAACAGATCTAGGGATTGTACTAAGTTACCCAAGGCCCTTGCTATCTCTGATGTCTGATTCTGTTTAGAGTGGGATTAACTGTGTATAAATCACTCCCACTCTTGTGTAGTGCTTGGGCTTCTCAGTGCATTTTCCAGTGAGTTTTCATTAGTAAGTAACAGTAGATTAACCAAGCCAAGAATTATTTGTCATTGTAGGTGACATTGAATTTAAAAAAAAATTGTTCCATTTGACTGTTTGTATGATAGCAGGGATGGGTTACTCAAGATGGAAAAACTGAGTTGTGCTGATAAGGAGTGGGGAGATGTTCCCAGTGCATTTGGTCAGATCATGCATGCCACTCTGCTTTGGCGTTAGAGACAGAAGAGTACGCTCAGCTGCACGGAAATGAGAAGGTAGTCAGAAATTAAGTGTTGGGTGGATATTTTTAGGATGGTGTGGGTTTGCTTTTATGTGCGAACAACCAAAGAGGCTGGGCAGTGGCTAATGCCTCCAGGTGGTCCTGTGGCTTTGGCAGTGCTAGGGAGAAGCTTGGGTTTGGGCATGTTATTGGGGTCGGATCAGGGGAGATCAGGAAGCATTTAAGAAGTTGGCTACTGAAGGTGGGCAGCATCAGAAGAGTTGCTAGCAGTGTGGATGCCTCCGTTGCTCTGCACTGCTGGCTGCTGCAAAGGCTTGTTATCCTGGGTCAGAACAGTGCTTGTGATTTAGAAAATGATCCTCCAGAGAATAAATGGTAGTGCTGTGATTTGAAAGAAGACACTTCTGCGGCTCCTTATTTTCTCCTGTGAGCATATTCACACAAAGGAGATGTAAGTGTATGGTGGCAATGGTATTTTTCCAGACATTTTTTTTTTTTCTCATCTTTATGTTGCCAGACCTTGCATGAAGTTTCTCGTTCTCTTTTGTAGCCTCACAAGGTTGAAGAAAAAAAGATTTTTTGAAATATTTTTGGGAGCGGGAAGGGCAATTGGTTGACAACATGAATTGTGCTTTGTTGCAGAATAGCACTGTCTGAGGTGGAGGCTTCTCAGGACGTGTGGAAAGAAGTGCCAGATGTTTGACACCTAAATTAATTGAAACCAGCACTTACCAGATAACTGTCATTGGCATGAACAGTGTGAATAAAGCACCTTTTTACTCTAAACCTGTAGTTTTACTTAGTAAATATAAGGCTGTTTTACTGTTGTATCACTGAATCTTTGGTCATTCAAGGAGTTAATTGTAACATTGTTTGAAAGGCCTTGCTCTGATTTTAATGCAATTTAATGAAATGAAAAGAATATGTCAGTGTTGTTGTTTACTCTTGTTTACATGACTCTCACTGTAAATCAGTAGGGAAGATTATCCTAATCTGTTTCTTGTGTTTAAACCTAAAGATTGCATTGTGTATTAAAACACTGTTGCAGTGAAATTGCGGCTGAAGACTACCACCACTTCAAAATCTCTTTTTTTAACTGGCTAGGTTTACCATCAACCTAAAGATGGTTTTGGTGGTTTGTGTTCCTGAAAGCTATTTCCTAACATTAAACTGAAGGAAGATGAAATAGAGGACTAGATATTTAATTCTGGAGCTAATAGTTAAAAGCATGTGATCAGCATTAGCTGTTGAGAATCCCTGGAGTTAAGCACTTCTTCACTGCTAACTTGCTGCAGCTACAAAATGACAGCACTCAGTATTTATTATGCCATTTGTTCTGAAAGCGGAGAAATGCCACTATTAGTAGAGATTGCTTCTTGTTAATACCTGTGATTCATTGCAGAAATACAGCTTTGAAGTGTCTTGATGCTCCCTAGTGAATTCTTAGTAGTCATTTCCTATCTTGTAAAACAGGAGTGCATTAATGGTGCTTCTTTTATCCCCCCTCTGGCAAATTAACAGTTGTCATAAAGCTCTGCTGAATCAGGAGGCTGACCTCTTTTTGCATCAATTCCAATAATTACACCCTTTGAGAGGTGACTTCCTCCTTCAAAGAGTGCCAAGAAAAGGCAACCCTCGACGTTTGTCGTGTTCTTATCTCTACAGCTGGATTGTGGGCATTACGATGCACAAGCTGTAATCTTAGCATTTGTGTTTAACTCTCTCTTATGGAAAAAATACAGCTGTGACACACACTAAGCCCAGGAATGCTGTTTCTGTGTGCTTGTGCATGCTTTTTTAATTATGCTGAGGACTTGAGTTTCACATTCAGTGTATAAAATGCACTTACGCAAGAGGTGAAGTATCCTGTGGGAAAAATAAGTTGGCTTCTAATGGAAATACAGCTCACCTCCCTTCTTCCTTCCTCGAAAGGGAGAAAAGTAGCATATTAGGAGTGCTTGCAAAGCTTGTTAGTTACTCAATTACAGGTTCCTCACAGAAGAAAGTCCAGCTTTGCAGCTGTTCTGTGCATATACTACAAGAAGTTGTCATCTCCCACATAGCCCTGTGGTTGAGTACTTTATCTTCTATGGGAGCTATAACAAATCCTTCATTCTTGGGAGCCAAAAATGCTGAGGGGGTGGGAAGGGGAAAGCCAGTATATAGCAGACAATTCTTTGGCAATCTGTATGTGGGGAAAGAGTCCGTGTTTCCAATTCCTCATGCACAGGAATTCTTTGTTTCATTAACTGGTGTAATTAAACGGTTTATCTTTTTTTTTTAGTTGAATATGTTTGAGTTTTGATACAAAAAATCCTGTTAAATTTTGGATTTTGTGGGATATTATATGATGTTTCTCAGCTTTTAAAGTTCCTTTAAATTGTGAGCTTTTATTCTTCACAAAAGCTTTAAAACCAGTTTGGGTTTTTGTCCTCCATTTTCTTTCTTTTTCTTTTTTTCTTTTTCTTTGTTTGCTGGTGTGGTATGTAAAGCAGGCCAGATAAGTGTAGTTGTATTTGTCTTGTTTGTACACTGGCATTTCTGGTCTTTGCAATGCTCATCGTCTTTGCTGTTCCTAGGGAATGATTTAGGAGATAATTGGACTCTTGCTGAGGTTGAGGCTTCTTTCTGGAGCAGATTATGACAGCTGTTGTGTAATTTAAACACTTTCTCCAAAGTTTGAGTAGGTGTAGCTGAAATAAAGTGCTATGCTTCTCTCAGAACAACCTAATTGTTTTGTTTTGTTTTGTTTTTTTTTCCCAAAATGAGCTTTTTGTGGTCACTATTTTATCAATACTCCATTTAGCCCATGAAAAAGCTAAGAAATTGTCACTTAAGCTAGGGATTGAAAATCTTCTGCAATTTTTTTTTCCTTTCCTTTTACATGCTGAAAATTAAACAAAATGCCACAAGCCCACTCTCCTTGAGATGAAAGCAAGAACTTTGAATGAAACCCCTCGTTCATATACCTGAAAGCAGTCAGGAATCTGATACGTCTTCAGAATGACTGTTTAATTAGTCTTAGAATAAGTTAATTAGATTTAATGATGTTTTAACAGCCTACAGAATTACCCCATCCAGATTACCTACTGGAGGTGTGTGTTCTGTGGGAAATGTATTTGTGTGTATGTACTAGGATTTTTTTGTTTATTGGGTACTTTTTTAAAGAAACGTAGATGTGTTTCTCTTAAATGGCTATGAGACAAATGTGGGGTTCAAGTAAATGACATGTTTAATTGGTGCTAATTGCTATTCCTGAATTGTACCTAGTGCTGTATTTTGTGGAAGCATTCATATACGTATTCTACCGAAAGTATACTGTGTAGTTGCACTTGAAAACTCATTGTAGAGTGTTCATGTAGAATACAGCAACTTGCTTTATAATGAGACTTTTTTTAAAATTAAAAAATGGAATTTCACTTTTCTTATCAAGCTGTAATCTACTGTCTGTGAAGAGTGATGTGAAACATTAGTGCCCCTCATGACTTATTTGAATTTATGCCCCAGTCCTCGTTTAAGTTATTTATTTATGTGGCTAGACTCAAAATATTTTTTTTTCTCCTTTTCTAGGCTTGAGGGAGGAAGTTTATACAGCTGAACATCCCTTACTTTAAACTGTTCCTTCAGAAGCTAAATTTTGTAGATGAGAATGATTGTCTATTCCAGTGACCTTACTGTAAAACTAGAAATGTGGAGCATTTTTGCATAGATGGCTTTGCCCAGTCCACATGTTGCTCTTTTATTAAGTTTTTCTGCTGTGCTCTAGGAAAAGCACATTGCCATGATTCTTTAATGTGCTGCTCGCTGCTACGTTTGTCCTGTATTGGTGATATGTGGTTTATTGAAACTTTCTGCAGGAAATTTTGCTCTAGGCCCTGGCTCCCTGTTCTGTGAGAGCTTGCAGCTTGTCTGTAATGTTAGTTGTGTGTGTTCGTGCAACTGCTGCTTTTCTTCACTTGAAAGGGAGGAAGGGGGGACATGACTGTTTGATAGTGCACTGCCAGATGAAAAGCGGCTATGACTCCAAGAATACAAATACAGTTTCTTATGAGGAAGAGTATAAAACAATCCTTCCAGTGATAATCTCTGTTCTTGCTCAGATTGCTCTATCTGCTGTGTCGTGTTGAGCAGTCCTAGTGTGTGTCATGTATGGCTTAAGCATAACTGAGTTTGGTTAGTGTTTAGACTTGTGCATACAGTAGTGGTGGTACTTCTGCTACCCAGTGCAGACCCGTGGTTGTAGGAGAGTGAAGTTTTAATGACTGACTTTGTGTCCTTGTTTCTCCATTTCTCACTTTACTAATGGCCACCCTGATGATGATGTTAAAACTGGTAGTGGGCAGAGAAAGCTGCTACATGTATCAACATGTTGGTGATCTAATGATGGCAGGAGGTAGCTAGTATAATGTGATACACACTGGAGTTTTTGGCAAAGATTTGCTCTATTTTTCTGTTGTCAGACTTAGGCTTGCTTTTAAGTATGGAGAAACAGAAAGTTTCCCTTAGCTGGCTGTTAATCTTTTTTTAAAGCTTGAGGGCTAAGGCCTCAAAGGGTGATATAGGTATGCAAATTCAGTTCAGACTTGGCTGCCAGTGAACTGAATGGTATCAAGTTGGAATCTTATTTTTCTTTCTTTTTGTTTAGATATTGAAGAAGGATAAAAAGCTCCTCAGAGGTTTGGAAGGTTGAATGTGATCAGCATGAAGAGCTTAAAAGCAAAGTTCAGGAAGAGTGACGTAAGTATTTCTGCTCGGTTTGACTGCTGGTTTCCAAGCTGGAAACAAATTCTTCACTCCCACCTTGATAAGGTTGTAGGTTAATGAATTACAGAGAAGAAAACCTTTTTGCAAACACAGAGGCAACAGCTGAGTACAGTGTGGAGTAGGCTGTTTGTATTATGAGTGTTATTCTGTTATGCAAACTAATAGTATTTCACTACCTTACTCCCCATAACTGAACTGTGCGTGCGTGTGTGGTCTGCGGAACCTCTGTTAGATTGTGCTGCTGCCTGAACTGAAACTTTGTTCTCGGTATAGGATTAAGCCAGGTTAGTACTTTATTGCCCAGTCATATTTCTGTCTAAGCATAATACCATTCTTATCAGCGTGGTGTTTGAGCACTTAACGAAATGTCTCCTCATTCTGTGGTGGGGTTTCTTTGTCAGCAAGAATACAGGAACCAGCTGTGCAATTAAGGCAGCTGTGGCTTATCAGTTCTAGTGTGACAGGAGAGGTGGATATGAGGCCTGAGCATTGAGGATGGCAAACGTAACTATGGAGGTCCTACAGGATGCTCAGCAGAACGGCATTTAGAGAGACATTAGGTGACATGTCATAGGTTGCCTCTTGCTAGTAGCAGTAGTACTGGTGGAGACTCAAGGTTCAACTTGTATAGTAAGCATACTTCCCTTGGAGTAGCAGCAATGCGGTAGTCCAGTCCTGTCCTTATCTTTCTTTTCCTTCTGCTACTTACTCCATCTTCTTGTCATGCACTGTTGTTAATGCTTATTTGATAGTGCAGTGAATGGTCAGTGAAATAGGTGACTCTGTGTAATTGATTTTCCACATTTTGTGTGGAACTTGTAGCAAATCTCTCTGATTTGTGAAGAGTGTGATATTCTATCCTTCATCCTAAATTTCTGTGCTGTTTTGGAAGCAATGTTTTATTGTTGTTTGTCATGGCCAGATTTGATCGAGGTCCCACAGCAGCCAGGTTTGTTGAAGATGCTTCAGGTTTGAAAATGATGCTTCTTCAGAATTTTTGGTGTTCAGGAATAAAATTACACAGTACACTCAGGAGTGGTACCAGCTGTGCCTTGATGTAAAAATGGTCTCATGGCACACCGCTGGAGTGGCGTCCTTAGTTGGCTTGTAATGCACTTCAGTAGCTGTGAAGAAAGTAGAGGTGCTGTTGTGGTGTAATCTGGAGATGTGCTCGTTACTACTTAGGAAGTCTTTTGAGCTACAGGTTAGTATTTGGTGCAGTTGCTGTATTAGCTTCCTAGCAGCAGCACTGATGGATGTTCTGCTTCAGTTTACCAAGAGCTCAGAAAGGCTGGCTCTCTAAATGAGCTAAATATGTCAACCAACCTTTGGAAGCAGAAGGAAACACTTTTAACTACTTAATCAGTGTTTTGCTTTTGCTACTCACTAGACCGCATCACCCAGTGGCACAGTGTCTTGTACTGCTTCACGACAATTAAAGATGATGTCACAAGTCTCTGGCATCTTGCCTAGCTGAATATGCCATTCAGTTTAGAACTGCTAGAATTTCATAGTCAGACATCGTTGTTCCTGTTGCAATGGCAAGCAGCAGTTGCTATTTTGAGTTCATCTAAACCAGTAGAACTTTTTATAGGCATCTGCTTAAGTAATGAGAACAGTCCTTGGCTAATATATGAACACACTTGGTATTATGGAAGTTAGGTGTGCCTGTGTGTTAGGATGACTTCATTCACACTTTCATGCTAGTTGGCTGGGCTGCTGCTCTAGAGCAAAGGCTAAGTGACATGCGTGATGCAAGCAGATCTTGCTTCAGCGAGTCCACCCACTGTTATAAATTGCACTGGTTCGCTTATTTCTTACTTATCTGTCCTTGATAACTCACTCATGCCTCTCCCCAAAACCGAGTGGAATCTGAATGTAATTGCTGTTTTGATACTACTGCTGTCTACCAGCTGGAGACAAAGTTGACCACAAAGGATTTTTCAGATACCTAAAATTTAGATATGCAGCTCTAAAAGCACAGCAGTCTAAATCCATGACAGTCTGGTTTCCTCTGTTTTGAAGCCAAACCTTAAGGGCATAATTTAAAACAGCAAACAGGAGCTGTTCTATATTTTGTGCAAGATAAGCAAGGAAAATTATCCTTCTCTTTGGTTTCTAGAGGCTGCCCTTAGCTATCATTTGTGAGAAGGAGGAAGAGGAGGTGGTTTTATATTTAATGTCTTAATTTGTAGATTTGAAGGTATCTTGGTGAAAGGAAGGGTTACCTTTCTCTTTACCCTCACTCTTAGCATAAAAAAATAGGAAGAGGGTGAGGAGTAGGAATAAGTCATCATGAGAAACAAGAGTTGCACAAACAATTCTCCATCAGTAAGGCTGATAACAGAAAACTGCTGGAATGAAGATAACATAGGAAACCTTCACTGATGTATTAAAGCTCACTAGGATGTTCTGGGTTGGCTGAAAGTGGGTACAACTGCTGATACTCATGCATATATCTGTGTTCCTGCTGTGGGGCTTTACTTTGGTGCTGCAGCTACACTTGTCTTGCAGCTTGCAAAGGTGATGTCCCTGCTTCCTCTTCCTTAATCTGTGCCCTTCTGGTTTTGAGGGTATCTGACCCTGCAATAAGCCAGTTCAGGGACTTAAAGTGGTGGAAAATAACTTTTTAGCTGGTTAACTCCCTGCTCTGTCTCAGTGTAGAGAAGAGGGGTGAAAGTAGGACAACTGGTGCTTAGTTTAGCTGCATTGTCAAATCACACCATAAGATTATTGTCCAGAAAAGCACAGGAGTGGGCATGCCACCTAAGGAGTTGTGGGAACACACAAGTAAATAAGGCCTCTAATTCTGATACTTCACAGAATTGAGATAGTCCACAGCTGAGAGGTGGGAGCATGCCTCTTTTTAGATAAGAGGATGACTCCTCACTTCATACTTTTGCTGCTCAGCTCTTCTGTACCTCTACTGATTCATTTTCTGTGTGCGTAGGCAGCTCAACTAACTGGAGAATCTTTGTTCCTTGACTCACTTAATCACTGTGAAATCCTTCCTGAGGGTGACTGTTACCATGTGAACGTGTATTTGGAGTGGAGGAATGAGATTTATCGCTCTGTCACAAATGAGTATTGTCAAACCAAGATGTGTAGTTATAGGATGATGCCTGTAGACTAGAAATCTCTGAACAGGATGCCTAGGTCCAAGAGAATGCTGAGATTGAAAGCTAAGTGGAGGTGCACACTTCAGGAGCATGTAGACAAAAAACAGAAATTGCACTTCTACCTTGACCAAGCATCTAGTCTTGTTTGCCTGAGAAGCTGTATTCTTTCCTCACCTCTTGTTCCTCATTATCAAACTATTAGTGTCACCCAAAAGCTGACCACCTAAAAGAATTTTAATAGTTGCAAGAGACTATTACAAGTTACTCTTGAAAAACTTGCTGGGGTAACATAAGGAACTTTCGCTTCAGAGCTTGAATTTGTTTATAGCCTGTCAGTAGTTTATTCACATGGTAGAGGATGAACATCTTTACACAGCAGGACAGAAGTTCTTCACTGTTACTGCTTGGAAAAGCAGAATCTTAAAATAGTCCAGTTAAAATGAAAGGAGTGCTGCTGATGGCTTATTAGGCCTCTTATTAATATTTGAGATGGAAATGTGTTCTGTAGTGACTAGTTTGACTTCAAAAACATCTAGAATCTTAAACAGGCAGATGAGGGCCAAGTGGATTTTCAAATGTGCACAGGTATTAAGCCTGTCTAAACATGTTTTGTCTGCTTCTTAAATAGGACAAGATGCTCATCAGCATTTTTAGGCACCTACATGCATTTAAATGTCTAGTGCTTTGATACTCGGACTTTGTAGGCATGTAGGTGATATGTTTAGGTAGATTAGATTTTGACTTCATTCTTGATTATTCTAGAAAAGGCATATTGTGTGAAGGTTGTGATGTGTTGCATTGTTTTCACTCTCTGATTTATCTCTGTAGGTGAAAACTGGAAAGTTTTTGGGACCACTTTCTCTGAGTATTGAAGATGAGCTAAAAACTGCATCTTGCAATTTGACAAGGGACCAATTTTCTTCTAATTGCTAGCTTGCTGACTGGATAAGATACAGATTAGAGTTGGAATTTGTTTCCAAATATCTTCAGTACCAAATAATTGAAATAATAGAGTATTTTCTAAAATTGAAAATTAACTATGCAGTTAAGCAGAAAATAGTTATTGTGAGAAGCAGAGCCAAGACAGACTGGGATTTCCCAATGCTGATTGCCAGCTCTAACTTCTGGTATTTCTGGAAATGCCTATTAGTTGTACTATTATGTGGGGGTTGAAAAGTTTGCAGTTCTTATGAAAATTTCTGCTTTTTGGCCTGTGGTGTAGTCATTGTTCCATAAATTTCAAAATGATGAGGCAGTTAGGTGTGCTGTAGTTTAAAATCTCAGTGTTAAACTAGACATTATGCTGATTAAGGCATGCCACTTCTTTTTAATGCCCAGTGTTCTTAGTAATATACTCCCATTCAGCAGTTTTAAAGTCTAAAAAGCTACATGGGGGTCTGGAACAAAAAGATTGCTGGGATACATTCCACTGAAATCACTGTTCCCATGTACTCTGGGCTGAATGTGTGGGAGAACAAAACTTGGGTGGGGCAACTTTAAAAATAATAAAGCAGGATCTTCTTTGAACAGCTCTTAAATTTTTTTATCCACTGAAAGCTACAATTAAGCTAAAAAGGAGCATGGGATTGTTGAAAATTGCATTCTCCACTCTGTCTACATGTACTACTTTCTTTCAGGGTAGTTGTGGAAAAAAAAAAAGAACACATACAGAGTTCACTCTGGCTAAAAAATGAAATAGCAATGTTGTCTGAGCACTTTACCCAATTATTTAGAATGTAAACTACTGAAACTTGGTTTTATTTAGGTGTCCTGCTTTTACTGGATGTTGAATTAAATCAGCTAGAAATACATCATTATGATTGTAGCTTTCCCTCAGTTTACAGTATTCTTTAGCAATAATCTTTGATTCCACTATACAGTGTGTAGGGGAAGAAACTTGATCACTGCAATCTGTAGATTGGCTCTTATTGGGGAAGGAGGATTTAGCCATCTCTCCCTCTTGAAATAAAAGTGTTGTGGCTTCTGCTTCTCCCTCCTTTTGTCAGGAGTCAAAATTTCTTACCTTCCACTCCATTTTCTGCCATGAAGCTATTTGGCTTCCTGCCTCCAGTTCCGAACAGCATAAGGTCCTGCTGGAGTCAGCCTGCTTTCCCAGCCAAAACTTAAATGCTTTGTGCAGGAAACCAGTTAAACATGTCCTACAGCATATGGGGTAAGACCTCCTGTCTGTTGCAGTCAGTTCATCGTGAACCTCCTGCCATCAAGTAGCATCTTTTCTTCATTATTGATGATAGAAAAGTCCTCAGAGTTTTTCTAAAATTATCTGATTTAGGTGAACTGTAATTCTAGTGAATTGAGCCCTCTGAGGAGGAGTCAGTATCAGCCCACAAGTTATGTAGCATTTCTTTTAATGGTGGAAGGAAAATGTAACACCAAAGGCAAGTGAAGATCAATGATAAAGGTAGGGGTAAACAGAAGGGAAAAAGAAGAGGTCTGGAAGGGAGGAGAGATGACAGACAGTTGAAGCTGTAGGGTCAGAGTTACTAATTTAGTAACTGTCCTGTGAGAAGGAATAGCTGGGCTCATGTCGGATGCCTGGTGATCAGCTATCTCTGGATGGGAAAGTACATACCTTTGGCAGAGTGTGGGAGGCTAGATAACTTGCAGATATTCTAGAAAAAAAAATGCAGCATCTCTAAATGGTTTAGATAAAGGAAAGGCAATAGGTTAAATGAGAATTGTGCTGTGGTGTTTGGAATTATAGTTGCATAACTTGGGTTGGAGTTGGCTTGCTTTAAATAAATGCATAGTTATTTCTTAAAACAGGGTTATAGTCTGAAGTAGAGCAGAGAATATCGGTTGCGTTGCCAACCAGTCTTTCAGTCTGTAATAAAATGTTATTGTCTATTTTAAATTCATGGTTCTTTTGTTTGGTGCTAGTCCCATGTCTCTTAAGTGTGCCTTGTTCATCCACAGATTGGGTTGATCGTGGACAGTTTCAGTCATAATCAGCCAGCCCTACAGTGTACATACATAGCAAGTGCAATGCTATTAAACCTGGTGTTTAAAGTCAGAAGCAGCTTTGGGAGTGAATGAGTGTGATGTCAACCTACAGGGCTGACCTCACTCACCTGCTTGCAGTTTCTCTATCCTGTTAGTAGGACGTTGCACTCAGCTGGACTCTCCCTTCCACACCTGTAAGTGTCTCAAAACCACTGCCCTAAGGAAATGACACACAGCTTTTGCACTGCTTTCCTTTTGATTTCCACCGCCACCTATGCTTGTGCCCTAAATTAAGTGAGGAGTAATCTCTCCCATTATTATTGGCCCTAGAGTCATATTCTTCCCAATGCAGAATGACATGGGGCTGATGATTATTCTGTAAATATAGGCTGGGGAAAGGGAAAGGTGTCTCATTTTCTCAGGTGCTGCCTGCCCAAGCCTGTCAACTTTTGTTGTCCCAGACTTCTTGCTTGCTCACCCATCTAGAGCTGAAGGAAGGGCTGGAGGCTGTGTGAAGGGAAACATTGATTAGTCACCAGCTGGCCACAAACACTTGTCTGCCTTGCCAGCCCGAGTGGTGCCTGGCAAGCTGAACACTTTTCATCTGTTCTGATCATGCCAAGGTGGCTGCTTTGGCCATCCTCATGAGATCTCTCATTAAAATGAATATATGTAAAACATTTGCAAAGATGAAGAAGAACCCTCATGTTGCAAAACTGCTTTAAATGGGGTTAAACCCAGTAGTGTTATGGGCAGCAATACACAAAATTGTAGTGGATTAAGTGCAAAGAACCACAATGTGAAATTAGCCAGTTTGTTGACAGTTCATTGCTAAATCAAATACCAAAATTAAGCAGCATTAAGTGGAGTGGGTAGGAAAAAGACGACAAATTGGCTTATACAAACTGGAAAAAGTTAGTATTTTTTGATATATTGGTAACAGGAAAGGAATCTTTGTTGTGTAGGAACATGTCTTTTGTGTCCCTTTAAACAGAGCACAAAAGTTCAAAGGCCTGGGTTTGTTAAGAGCTGGAAAAGAGTAATGCTACTTTTTTCAATTGTTTATCTTTATTAAGATTTAAATGTAAAGAAAAATAAATTAAAAATATTATAAACAAGCAGTCTGTGTGTTCTTACTGTGGTACACTGTATCCTCTCTGTTCTTTTTTGGCACTGCTTGTGCCTAAACTGATTTAAAAACCCCGAACTGTTCTGTCCAGCTGTCAGAGTTGTCAGTTAAAACTCATATAAAAGAGAGGATTTAATGAATGATCCAGTCTTTGTGTTTTAAGACTGTTGTCTTGACTTTTCTAAGAACAAAAAAGCATTTGCTGTGAGTAGTTGCTGTAGTATTATGTAAAGAATATAATACCCGTGTGTTTTATTTTATTGGAAATCTGAGCCTTTTCGTCCTTTTATTTTGGGAGCCTGTGAATGATAATGAGCTGACAACAAATGTTAATGAGTTAATCAAGCTGAAATAGATGTATTATTTGCATTATTCCAGCAATATTTTTTTAGTCCTATTCTTCAAGAAGCTGTTCTGATTGTGTGAGTCCAGGCAAACACACAGCATTAGCGATGTGTCAAGCCCTTTTCTGCTCCCTTGCTTGCCACACTTGCATTTCTTTGAGGGTCATGCGATGCATGTTCTGAAGATCTGTGAAGCTTGTGCACAGAGGAGAATGAGAGCACCAATGACCATTCTTCCCAGGAAATACCATGGTGTTTAGGAAGAGTTGTGACAGTTGAACTTTCAGCACTTCATTGAAGGTACCTTTTTATGTTCAAAGATAGGTTCCTGAAGCACTGCACCGGGCAGGTAGATAGAAGGGATGAGGATGAAGAGCCCTTCACACACCGTGTAAGAGTTGCTGTTGTTTTCAACACAGCTGTGAGGATTTGCTTTCTGTTGGCTGAAGGCAGGTTTACTGTGCAAGGTGAGGTTGATGGGTGGTGTTTGGGCTTGACCGCTTTGTTTTAGCTACAGTGTTTAAAACCTATAGATCTGCCTAGGGAAAAACACAAAGCTGGTGTGAATAGTAGGCTGAAAGCTACTGAAGTTTTTTGCTAATGAGAAAAAGCTACAATACCATTGTGTCTCTCTTGCTGTTAGGACTGTTTGTATGTACGCTGTAGCTCAGTGGTGCAAGTGTTTTATGAACAACTGTTCAAGTTTTTTTAACAGTTGATCCTATCTAATGAACTTTTGGCACATTACAGACTTTTAGATGTATCACTTTATTGGGAATTGGTGCAAAGCTAATGATTTATAGTCATTTATACTTGACTGTAATTTGGTTGTGTAAACAGTCAAAACCTGACTGGCAAGACTCTGAGCAACCTGCAATAGCTGACCCTACTCTGAGCAGTGGAGATGGACTAGACTCTTTCAAACTTGACCATTCTTTGATTCTGTATAAAGATTAAAATCTTGAAACACATCATGTAAGAAGCTTGCACGCATGTTGAAAGATATAAAATGCTCTTAAAAGGTTAGAGATAGCTTATTCTAGGCTCTGAGCTACCTGAAAAACTTTGAGGCTTAGTGCCAGGAGAAGCTGTGCTGTCCTGGCCCATACATTAGTAGTATAGCTGCCTGGACTTGTGCAGTTACTCTGACATGCCAAAAGCTATTTAATGAGCTATTGTTCCTACTTCTAGATCTAAACTATCTAGAAGTAGCTACAGCCTTAAACTTTTAAAAATATTGTTAACATTTGTGCTGGTGAAAGCTGTTGTGGTTGTGTCTTAACTACAGCTTCAGGATGTCTTTGTCTCTTAGACTTGTGGCTTGTTCACGTGTATTTTTTCCATAGTACACTTCTCTTTGTGTTTTTTGATTGCTACACAGACTTCAAACTTTACCTCCAACTATATTGAGGTAGGAACCTTTTTTGGTGCTGTTCTGATGTAATGCCTAACACTAGTGCTACTTGATAGTATTTGGATTTTGAGAGGTTACATAATGCAATTAGCAAAACATAATCTGAAACTCAAGCTAAACGCTGTTCCAGGGCTGTCTGAGGAGTCTCATTCCCCAGGTATGCTGCATTTTCATATTTCGGATGAAATATATTGTTAACTGTCCAGAACACTTGCATTGACTTGATGATGATGATAGAAGCAAAGGTGTTTTAATAACTTTGCAAACGATGTGGTTGCTAATGCATGCGTATGTCTGACATACCTATTCTGCTCTGTTCACAGGTGTATACCTCTTTTCTTTCATCTTTGCTGTGTGTGGTGGAACCCTCTTAGCAATCTTGTAAACTTGGGTAACCTGTCTGCTTATCCAGAGACTTATCCAGTGTCCTTTGAAGTCAGAAGAAAGACTTCAGTCTGCTCGACTGAGCTTTGAAACAAGAACCAAAACCAAAATGCTGGCTCCATGGAATCATATGGTGGGCCTCCAGTGAGGCATGGATTTCCCCTGAATCTAGCACAGAAATACACATGGTTGTTGAGGAGCTCAGATTGGCAGGTTATCCAGCAGTGGCTTCTTTTTAGGTTATAGAGTGTGTTGTGTTTTTGTTGTGAGTTTCCCTCCTCCACTTTTTCTTTGATTGAGGGGGTGATTGCTTAATGATATGATCCTATGCAATAGTGATAAGGCAACCCCTCAGTGACCTTACCCTTTTGATATGTATTCCAGATCTGTAATTTACAGGTGTATAGGACGCCCAAGCGAAATGCGCCGCGTGAGATTTAGGTGAACTCAGGGATCTTTCAGGAGGTGAGCAACAACATGAGCTTCTATAGTGTTAATCAGAGCACGGCTTGTGAGCAATTTTATTGCACACTCCTGTTGCAGACAGACTGCTGCATTTTGAAAGCAGAGGAAGCTGCATCATGCACATGTGCTTTATTACTCATGAAGAAAAGCTATGTGGTAGGTTACTGAGGTGGAGCTGGTGCACTGTCAGACTCAATGTCTTCAGCTGTTTTGCCATCGTTGCTTCTTGTCAACACGCACAAAACAGGGAAAGACGTTGTGCAGTAATGCAGCCGGGGTATACAACCCTTTTAAGTTGGTGATTTATGAATACAAGTGTAGAAGCTGTTTAACATGTAAATATGTACTTTGTTTGGAGGCTGATTTTTAAAGGGCTGTGTAATGTCATACAATGGTTTGGGTTGGAATGGACCTTCAAAGGTCATCTTGTCAACCCCCCAGTAGTGCACGGGGACAGCCTGAACTAGATCAGGTTGCTCAGAGCCCTGTCCAACCTGACCTAGAATCTTTCCAGGAATGGGGCATATACCGCCTCCCTGGGCAACCTTGGCCAGTATCTCACCACCTTCAGTGTACAAAATGTCTTCCTTATATTTAATCTAAATCTCTCTCTTTTAGTTTAAAACCATCACCCCTTCTCCTGTTGCAACAGGGCCTGCTAAAAATCTTGTACCCTTCTGTCTTATAGGCCACCTTTAAGTACTGGAAGGCTGCAATAAGGTCTCCCCAGAGCCTTCTCTTCTCTAGTCTGAACAACCCCAGCTCTCTCAGCAGGTCCTCACAGCAGACGTGTTCCATCCCTCTGATCATTTTTTGTGGCCCTCCTCTGGACCTGCTTCAACAGGTCCATGTCTTTCTTGTGCTGAAGGATCCAGAGCTGGACACAGTACTGCAGGTAGAACCTCACTAGAGTGGAGTAGAGGGGCAGAATCTTGTTGGCCATGATTCTTTAGATGCAGCCCAGATACAGTTGGCCTTCTGGGCTCCAGGTGCACATTGTCAGCTCAAATATAGCTTTTCTACCAATACCCCTGCACCCTTGTCCATCAAGCTGCTTCTGTTCATCCCCCAGATGGTATTGATACTGGGGGTTGCCCCATCCCAGGTGCAGGACCTTGCACATGGCCCTGTTGAACCTTATGTGGTTCACATAGGCCCACATCCTGAGTTCGTCCATGTCCTTATGGATGGTATCCCATACCTCAGGCGTGCCAACTGCAGAACTCTGGTGTCATCTGCAAACTTGCGGAGGGTGCACTTGATACCACTCTGTGTCATTGATGGAGATTAAACATCACTAGTCCCTGCATGGACTCCTGAGGAGCAGCATGTCACTGATCTCCATCCAGACATGGAGGTGTTGACCACCACTCTCTGGATGCAGCCATCCAGCTAAGTCCACCACATAGTCCATCAAATTCATCTCTCTCCAATTTAGAGAAGGATGTCTTGGTGAAACTATTGTGGTCAGGTTATTTCTGTGTTTAGCAGGGGAGGAAGTTGAACACTTTTCTTTGATTCTTCTGGCTGTCGCTAAGGGAAGCTGAACAGCATGTCATGTGCACGTGCCTTATGTAGTTGTTTGAGGAGGACTGCAAATTCGAGCCTTGTTGGAGTGTGTTGACTGCAGTTGCTGGCACAGTAATAGCACACATAAGGCTGGGATTTGTGTAGATTTCTTTTTGCCCACCCAGTTACACATCTGTCCCACTTCTCTTGGTACAAACAGCCTCTTGGTCTCTGCTTTTTGCTGGATTTGCCTCAACTGTCATTGTCTGTCAGTGTGATCCCTACAACAAGCAGCGGGCGTGCATCCTTGCAATTGTGTTGGAACAGGCGTTGCAAGCAGGGCTGTGTGTGTGAAGCACTGCCTGGCAAGAAGCTGCCCTAGGCTTCATGTTGGGCAGCAATTTTTTTTTTCCAGTAGTGAATACCACTTCTTAATGCATATGTTGTTTGCTTGTAAACTTGAAGTTGCTCAGGGTGTTTTGGTTTTGTTACTCGTAGTGTAGGTTTCTTGTTTGCAAGCCAGGTCTCGCTTCAGCTGGGTTGCTGCGCTGGTTATTTAGCATGTTGTGCTCACAAGAGGAAGGTTGTGTTCTCCATGGGTTTGTGAGCTCAGGTTAATGTCACAGTAAAAAATTCTTGAAAATTTCCCGCTGTGGTGCGCTTCAGCTATCTCCGGTTACTCAGATCATGGTAAGATGTATGAAGTCAGATGAAACATGGAATTTTTTTATGTTTGTGAGCAACCTTGCTTTCCTTAGAGGACTATTTGAAGGAGAAAGTAATTTATATTATGTTTATGTTGCTTACTAAAGTGTGATAGAGTGAATGGGATGTGGCAAACCTGAGCAGTATGTGGGGAAAATGGCTACCGGTAAGTTTCTTTGGGCCTGTTGAAGGGTGACCATCAGTTTCTGTAACGTTGACTAGGACTTTGGGATAATACATGTTTCTTGTAATTTTTAAATGTGAATGCTTGCTCAGTCATTACACATCGAACGGTAAACATTAAACTTGCCTTTTTTTTTTTTCCCTTTTAGTTTAGACTAGCTAGGGGAACGTGAGACTATCCTCTGGGAATAGACTCTTGTTTCCAGGCTCCTCTAGCTAGTCACAGAGATTGAGCAAATAAGCAACTATGGCTGATGTTTCAGCCTATAAAATATGGAGTATCTACTTTGTAGCTGTGCAGAGTTGTTGAAGGGAAGGCACCAAGAAGGGTCTATTCTCTGATATCAAAGAGAGGAACAGTAAGTAAGTGTTTTTCAGGGGCCAGGAAGGCAAGCTTAGTAAGTTAACATGTAGCTGAAATGTACTTGGCATTTTTAAAATGTTTTTCTTCTGGTAGCATAAGAATGTAATTGTTCTGCCATGGCATACTTTCCCCCCAATCCCTACAAGGTAGTTTCCATGCCTGGAATTTAGATTTATAATCTGCCTTTTTTTTTTTTTTTCTTCCCCCCTAATGTATCCTGATACTTTTAGATTAAAAGTCAAGTCACTTTATAATTTATTCTTGAAATGCTCAGTTGCCTGTTTCCTGCAATGGTCACTTGGGTTGCCTCTGTCTATACACTAACAGAATTGCTAGATAGCAGGCTTTTTTCTACATAAATATTACTTAATGACAGATTTCTTCCTGTTCTTCTGCAATAGCAACTCTTGTATTCATTCTCCTCTCTCCTCTGCTGAATAACTCTCATGGGATTAATGAATGCATTTTAGGGCAGCGTTTTAGTTTCCTAGATTTATGTTTCTGTTTTTAATGGTAATATTACTTCTGGTTTTAACACTAACATTTTTGTCTGGGTTTTTTTTTTTTTTCTGTAAATTATCTAGTACCTTCAGTTCTATGAATGTAAGATTGTTTCAAGACTGGGCATAACTGCAAGCACAATTACAAAATAACACTCTTTGACATAGTTAATCATTTTTTAAGTAGCTTGTACAGTCACCGAAGGTGTCTGTAAACAAATTCAGGACAGTCTCATTTAGAGAAAGGGGCACAGGGACTGTAAATCTCTCCATTGGAATTAACTTAAGCTCCTAGTTGAAGAGCATGAGAACTGCCAAACTAGAGCGGTAAAGAAGGGCTCATCCCCTCATCTTACAATGCAAGTTTCTGTAGCCTTGTGCAGGGACTTGTTATCCCACTTTCACGTCTTTAAAATGAGGGAGAGGTGTGCAGGAATATGTATATGGGGTAATTGTGGTGGATAGAAAAGTAATTCTGCGGTGCTCAAATACTGTGGGAATGTGGGGGCTGTGTAAATTCTCTTAAAGAGAGACAATCGGCTTGTACCATGCCCAGCTTAACTTGTTTCTCTGCTCTACAGAGCTGGAGACTCCTTAGACTGTTCTGACCTTGATATGTCTGCCGGCCATTGTTGTAAACTTCTGTCTCTCGAGTTTCCTGCTGTTTAAAATCTGTGGGTAGTTAGCTGAGGTGCTGCTGTTGTATGCTGCCGGAGATGTGAACTTCCTTGCAGGGCACTTGAGTTCTTCCCCCATGTGGGTAACAGAAGTCTATGAGGTTTGCATGGAAGCTTACATCACTGAGATCTGGAGGGGTGACTTTAAATATGAAAGCCATAAATTACCCTAATCATAAATATGTGATAGTCTGCATTAATGGTCTTTTCTGAAATGTAGAAGCCTATGTTCTTGCTGACAGGGTGCTCAGGACCTTGTAAGACCAGATCTTTTACACTTTAATAGCTCAGTTGTTTTCAGTAGGATTGCTCCCAGTTGTTGTCAATGCACGATCACAGTCTGACCTAGAACGTGTCTCCTCCTCCTCTGTTTTCAGTGTGTGTGTGGGATTTTGGATGAATTGTCAGTTTTCACACACAGCTGAAATTCATCTTCTTTTCAAGTATGTTTGAGTAATCCATAGTGATTAAGGAAAACAAGTAGGAAAGAATGTGATCTTGCTCTATGCCATGATTGTAATGACCCCTGTCTTTGAAATAAATCAGTTGTTTGTCAGAAGACTGATGTCTGCATAAGCACACAGCATTGCTGCAGACAGGAAGTGCCCTAGTCTGTTGACCTTGTCTCCCAGGGAAAATCAAAGCTCTCATTAAATTTAAAAAAAAAAAAAAAGAAAAGAAAAGAGAAAAAAGAAAACAGCTTGTCTTGGTGGAAGACAAAGGCAATAATACGTATAACTTTTTTTTTAATTTTAATTTATGAGTGTGCAATTTGATATCTAAATTGCTTTAAAAACTTTTTTAAATGCAGCTGAAAAGAGTGAGGTCAGATGTATTTTCTTAGGGCTCTATATACACTCCACAAGGGTGAACAGGAAATGGTTTAAAGGAATGCCAAGAAGCCCCTATTTCTAACCAATTCCCTTGTCTTCTTTTAGCCAGCTTTATTTCATGTTGCATGCTTCAACTGCTGTGAGCATATCTGGGTTGAGAATTGGGGGAAGTTCCAGTGTGTTGAGTTAAATCATCCAAGTTTCTTTGTCTGCGGTTTAAGAGGAAAACGGATAGGATTTTAAATATGCCTATATACAGGCCAGGTGTGAGGAAACTGAGTTTTTTCTATATGCATCTCCGATCTGTTAGAAGTGGTGAAAGGTGCTGCCTTATTAATGCTAGAAATGGCAATAGTTTAATGTGACAAGAATATTCATTGCAATTTGATAGAATCTTAGAATCCTTTAGGTTG
>NW_008622857.1:0-28876 GCF_000691845.1 Merops nubicus | reverse complement strand
GGCAGGCGCTGGGGCTCAGGGCAAGAAACTTGGTTTTCACGTGGAGGTGAAGGTGCCAGCGCTGTGGCCTCTGCGGTGGAAGCACGCCAGAGCCATGGGGGTAGCGGCGAGGGAGGCGAGCGAGAGCGGCTCTGGGGGATGCCTGGAGCAGGGAGGGACGGCCTCGTGGTGGTGAAAACACAGTGGGTGTCTGGCTTGCCTCTGACCTATGAAACGGGAAAGGAAACTGCAGTGAAGTGAGATCTGTGTTTTTAGGCACGGGATGTACCTCGTTTGTGTCTTACAATACGAGTGCTTTCCAGGTGTCTGCACGCAGAATGCACTAAAACACAGATTACTAAGGGTTTGCTTGCTGCAAACATGTTTGAAATGGTATTTTAGAGCTCTGCCTTCCTGTGTGTCCATGCCTGCCAAATTTTATGTGGAATACAATAATTACGTTTTTCAGAAGAAGGAGGAGTGTTTTAGTAGAGGCTGGAAAACTGGCTTTTGAAAGTTCTGCTGAGCATCATGTCCAACTTCTGTTTCTAGTTCAGTTAAGGGTTCTAGATGCAGTGGTGCAAACTTGAGCAAACTCCTACAATGCAGCTGTTAGCTTTGTCTTAGGGAAATAGTTGATAGTGAGCTCTGACTGTAAAAGAATTGTCACAATGCTTATCCTAGCTGTAGTGAATCTCTATGTGAGAGTAGCTTCTTGTTTTACATTGTCAGGTTGTGCAAAAACAGTGCTTGGAATGTTAAAAAAAAAATAAAATCTGTTGCTTAGAAGTTAATATTTGAAGCTACTAGTCTGAGGAAAAGAAGGCAAATGTAAGTAATTCCTTATATAATTACTTAGTTTTCAAAAGTCCTTCAAAATGAGGTGCTCTCCATTACCTTTGAGGTGAGTGGCTGGAAGGTTGTGGTAGGAGAAGGAGGGAAAACCAGCAAAAAATAAGAACACCAGCTGATGAGTGTGCTCAGCATCTAGAGCTGTGTGAACAGCTAAGAGAGACATCTGGCTTCCTGTAGTAACAACTTCTGGAATGCTTTAGTTCAGAAACAAGATTTTTTAGTCTTTGTTTCACTTGACATTTTGATAAGCAGAAGTAGTCAGTGACTTCAAAGTATTGTCCTACAGAAAGCAGAGAGAAACTCGTGTGAGGGCTTGTGCCTGGAGATCTGACTGGAGAGAGGTATTTTGTGGACTGTGGCTCTTTCTCTTGCTGCTCTTGCTCTCCTTTTTGTCTTTTTTTAAACTTGCCCCCTATAATTCAAAGAGATTACAGACAGGTAGCTTATCATATAACTATAGATCTCTAAATTCTTGTAATCTCTGTCATTATTTCCTCAATTTATCTTAATTGGCACCATCTGCTTCCACAAGCCCAGTAAATACAGTTATCAGCAGGTAGCATCGTAGTGCTACAAGCCAGGTAAAGGCTGAACAAACAACGTGATTGAGCTACTTAACTCTTGTTGAACTTCTGTTTGTTTTTTTAAATGAGAGCCAATCTCCCTGTCGTTGTTCCCTCCCCATTCTCTGGATGCCCAGCGAGGCACAGCCGGCCCGGGCAGCCACACATGAGCATAGTTCAGAGCTGCAAGGCTGGAGAGTTCTGGAGCAGGTGAAGCCACGCAGGAGCTGTCCTGCAGTAGAGCTCTGCTGGCAGGCTCCTCTGCACGTGTAAATCTGAAGCAGATTATTAGAAGTGATCAAAAATGATTTCTAGTCACAGAACAGGGTTAGAAATGTAAAATCGTGGGTTGCATTGAAAAATATTAATATTCTGCCTGCCTCAATGTTGTTTTTTTGCCAACTTCTGCAGTATCCACAGCCTTTCTTTGAAATTGTCCAGCATTTTTGAAATTGTTCTTTATTTTCCCCAGCATTCACTCCCTAAGGCAAATGGACTGTTTGGCCTTAGCCCTTCATAAACACTTTCAGTTATGTCTGACCAATCTTCCCCCCTACCCCTTCCCCAGCAAACTTTCAACAGCCACCCTCCCTACTCTTCTTCAGACATTTTTTTTGCGTTCTGCCAGGTTTCCTTCCTTCTGCTGGCTGCCTTTTTTACCCCGTTTTCCCCTCTCAGTTTAGTTTTGTCCCCATCTGCAGCTGTAAGGTAGTTCAGGCTGCGCTGTGCCAGCACTGCCGTTGGCAGCTTGGCTCCTGCAGCCAAAGCCTCGTGTGCTGGTGGTGCAGTGTCACAGCTTGGAGTGAAAATTGCCCTCTGTGCTCTGCAAAACCCCACGAATCCCAGTTTAATATTATGTGCAATACTATTAGATGTGTACAGAATCTTAGGCGCGTGCCGTTTAGAAGTATTACAGTGTCTGTGGAAAGAATGTAATTAAAACATAACTCTGCTTTCAGAAGATCTCCAAACCCAACAAACTAATGGTAGGAACTGTGAGATCTCTTATTTCCACAGTGTATATTCAAAACTTTGCCTTTTTGCTTTTTAAGCTATCTGTTGCTGCTGTTTTACAGTGCTCCAGTGATTAACATCTTATACCTCTGACACTGTGCATGCATTAAAACCTTAATTGTTAATTAAAGTATTCATTGCAGCTTGTCATCAGTTCAGCAATTAAAGTTTACTTGTTACTGCTTGTTTCAAAGTCTTCCCAGTCATCATCCGTGATCTACTTAAAATCCTTCAGCTTTATTGCTGATAGTGCTTGTTTTGGCTCTCCTGAGTCACATTGGCACTTGGTTCCAATTTGGTAGCTGGTTAAGTTTCAGGATGACTTCCACATGTTATTGGCTTAACTTACACTGTCACGTCAGCTGACTTGTGCTGTCTGTCGTGGATTTCCTGACAATAGGCCTGAAACCCTGGATGTTCCTTTAGAATTAGGATTTTTTTTAGCCCTGTGTGTATGTATTGCCCTTTGTCACAAGCATGAGCTGGACTGGCAGCTGAGCTGGTGTCTGGGAGGATGTGTGTCTGTCATCTCCCAGGGGTTACTGAGATGCCCACTGGTGGCATAAAGGCAGGCTGGGCTCTGGGCATCTCATACTGGGCAGCATTTCTTGATACCACCATCCCTTTGCTAACCTAATCCTGTGGCTCTGTGTGCCACCTGACTTCTCATTCTTTCCAAGGACTCGATTCTTGACTCTGCTGACAGCCAAATAAGCTGCAAGGAAAAGCAGTTCATTACTAACTCCAGGAATGTGGTCTTTTTTTAGCCTTTTTCTTTTTCTTAAAGTCCACGATGATTCTTCCTACTGATTTATTCTGGCACTTTTTTTATAAGCTTCCTATACAGAGGAAAAACATTTTCTTCTCAGCCTGCCCTGGAGGTCTGTAACAAACCAGCAGTGCTACCTTTTATGACTTTAACTTAAATTCAGGTCTCAAATCTAATTTAGCTTACATTTAAATGTGTTCTACTGTGTCAGCCCCAATGGTACATGTAATATTGCTTCCTTCTGCCAGTGGCTTTCATTCTGTGCACACTGCAGTTCCTTCAGCTTTATTTTCTGTGTTCTGGACTCTGGTGTTTTCAGCTGAGTTACCATGGTGGGCCAACAGTTCCTCTTGTGTCAGTACCACAATAGTGCCTGCTGCTGATGTGCCTCTGGTGCAGCAGCCTACTGCACTTGCTTCCAGAATTGCTGTAAGAGTTTTCTGTTCTGTCTTCCTTACATTTCCATGGTTCAGTGATTGATATATTCTATACCATATCAAGACATTGAGTAAGTAGTCAGGGAGGTTTCCTGGGATCCTTTACATTTCTCTTCCTTTTGATAAATTCAGTTGGCAGGGATCTCACAGAATAGGTTCTGATATAGATACCACATCCCAGCAGTCATGTTTTCTCTCTTGCATACTTGCTGTGCTCACTCTACTATTTTTTTTTTTCTACTAGTACTAATCTTACCTATATACTTGTGCATTTACATCTAAAAGCTTTTTTATTGGAAAATCTCCAGTGCTATTCAGTCAACATCCCCAGTGTTCTGTCTGGCATTGGACAGGTAACCTTGAGCTGGTGGTTGGTGACTGTTTGGCAATTTCACACATGTTAAACTTCACCTTTCTGAAGCCAACCTCTGTGCTTGGCACCCTGCCAGCCTCTGATGCCTCCCACCCCTCCATTGTCATTGTCTCCCGTGAGTCAGGCTGAGAAACAGAACATGCCACTGCTGCTGCTAAGATTCACTTTCCAGCTGATAATACTGGGCTAGAATAGAGGCTTAAATTGCCACCAGTTTGGATCTGAGGTGCATAATTGCCTTTTTTTTCTTCTAGTGACTTTTTTATTATTATTTTTACCTTACAGCAAGCACAATATCTGCTTCTGCAAGGCAGTAAAAAGAGAACAAAGAACAAGAGGGGAGGGGGAAAAAAAAGGAAATGGCATCTGGCACTTGAGGAGGGGGGGGAAGAATAAGGAGGAAAATTATTTCTTTGAAAATCCAAAGGGGGAGCACAGCCAGGGTTGGGTTATGAATCAATCTTTATATTCAGTATACATTAGCAATCAATTGACCTTTCACAGACTCAGCAGCACTGTTACCACTGCTCCTTCTCATGCACGCATCCCTCCTTCCCCCTCGTCCTGTTTTCCCCTAGATTAGACACCATATGCTGGGTTTATAGGGAAGGCTCTGTCCTCTTGAAACCTCTGTCAGATCACTGGAGTCAGATCTTTTTGACATGTGTCAGAAAATTGGATAACCTGGATTTAAAGTATTTATCTGCAACCATCTTCCCCTGTATTGAGAACAAAGTCAGAATTCTAATTGGCATCATGGAATATATTTGAGGCTTTCTCATACCAGGGCTGAGGAGGTTAGAAATCACTTCTGCCTGGTGAATATTATCTCTAAGTGAGGCTACTGACGCAGCAGCTATCAAAACTGGAGAGATGTGTGGATGTGCCCAGAAAGATCAATGACTGGGAGAGGTTCCTGGCCACCAAATGGCTGGTGCTGGATCCCGAGGGGGCGCGGGCTGTCTGGGCTGCAGGGTGAGCCTTTGGAGGGAGCTGCAGGGGGCACAGGCTGGACAGGTAGCAACAGAAACACACGGGAGGCAGGAATGGTGTCTGGAAGGAGTGGAGGCTGAAGAGGGAGGGTGAAGGAGTGGTTAGTACACAGCAGAGAAAGGGAGCAGGGCTGCTGCTGGATTTTGTGAGTCGTTTCATTCATGTGATCTCGTTTGAAGGGTCTGTCTGTGAAACAGAAGAGCAGAGGAGTGATGAGCCTGCCCAGACGAGAGCTCCCTAGCCTGGTTTTCTCTGGGATTTAATTCTCACTGGACGTTTTCCAGCTATCACTGCTTTGTGCCCACTGTGGAGGGGCCTCTTCACTAAGCACTTGTACACTAACTGCCCACCCGGGCACGTGCCAGGCCCAGGGTGTCTGGGGGTGCAGCTACCTTCATGGGAGAAGGGGAGCCAGGGTTTGTGTTCCTTCCTCCTCCAAAGACTCTTTGCCACCCTGCAGCTTGTGGTGTGCAGCAGAGGTGCCCGAGCTGTTCTAACCCAGCTGTGGGTGGAGCTGTGGAAGCTCAGCTCCGTGGGCACAACCAGCCCCTCTCCAGGAGGGAGCCCACGGCCTTAGGCTGCTACCTAGATGGATTTTAAAGCTGGAGTGTTTGGTTATGGACTGCAGTCTTTGACTCTGCAGTCCTCCATGCTTCAACTAGGGGGGGAACAGAGGGTTCTGATGTAAAAAAGCCCAATTTTCTGAGTATAGTACCTTTAACATATTATCTAAAAGTGCCTGTATGCACATGGACTCGTGCAGTTGAATACATATGTAGAATACATCACACAACAGTGAACTTTGTTGCTGAGGCCAACGTAAGTGGATGAAGCCTTTCATAAAAGGAAATAACTGTCTTGTGTCTTAGTCTTGTACTCATTAAATTCTTAATTGGTTTTGAGTCCTTCAGATGTCTGAGAGGTAGACTCTTTAATATCATCAGGAATACCTTATTACAAATGTTGTATTGTTACAATTCCACTTTAAAAGGTGGCAAATGTCACCCTGGCCTTGGGATTGATACGAATTTAATGTTAGAAATCACTTTAAAGGCTGTATTGCAGAGCTCTTATTCAGCAAATGCTTTAACTTGAGGCAGCACTTAACAGTTGGAAAGCATTAGTTCTGACAAGCCACATTTGCTGGGAGAAGTGTAGTCTCTTTATGGATTTCAGTGGCAGAAAAATAAACAATAACCATAACTTTAACCTGGGAAAAAGTGCCTACACAACACAAGGGCTTTTTCCAGCTAAACAGACAGATTGATGACTGCCTGGGTGAGATGTATTTTTGTGTTTTCTCAGATTTTAAGAGCTGCACGTGTACAATTCAGCAGCACAGTCCAAAAGAGCAGTGGTGACTCTACCCAAATATCTGTCACCTTCCATGTCCAAGTCTCCTCTGGATGAAGCTGCTTATTGCAGAGTTCTGTTGAAGGTCTAAACTTTAAAGAGAACAGCAGCACATGCAAGTGTTATCTGCCAGGGCAAATGTGACCATTTAAGGGTTTTCAGTGGGTTTTGCTTGGTTGGGTTTTGTTCTGCATCTATTTTTTTTGACTTTTTTAATACTTGCACTGTAGTTTCATTCTCCTCAAAGAAGTAATTTTTGACTAAGTAGCTGGGGTTAGTTCTGTAAAAACTGAAAAAAGCAGGACATCAACTTTTCCAAGTGTGTGCCATTAATTTTTTTTCCATTTCATTCCAGTGCTTCTTGTAGCCCCTTTATTTATTTTGTGGGGTTTAGGGTCTTTTTTCAGTCTCATTATGTTACACTCCAAACACAGAATATTCCAAAAAGTGGGTGGGGTGATGCCAAGGTGGGTTAAATGTGGGAATAGTTGCTTCTTTGTCTCACTTCAAAAAGGCATTTTCTGTGGAGCCCTTCTTTAGTTTGTGTTGATTTAAAGCAGGTACTCACGTGAGTCCATTTGAGAACGTTTCTGTAAATAGTTCCACCAAAGCAATTCCTTTCACCAGGTCCCTGGCATTGGACTTGTAGAGGAGTACCTGATAACACACAGCAAGTGAAAAAGCTGAGTAAAAACTCCATGGGGGAAGCTTTAAGGCCAGGACTGTGTTTAAGTAGCACTTTCAGGCACATGCAATAAATGTTTGGTTCACAAGAAATCCAAGTGTTATCCCCCGTCATGTGGTTTGGAAACTAACCTTGTGCTGTGGGGGGACAAACAGTTCAATTGCTTCCAAACCTCTGCTGGTACCTGACACTTTCATGGATGTTTTCTCTTTTGTATATCTTCTCTGAAGCTCTGAACGACTTCCTAAAAAAGCCCCATGTCCATGAACAGTGTGGAAACCTGACCCTCCCTGGCACTCTGTGTGCAAACTCTTGGCAACTTATCAGTAAACATTCCAGGGCAAAGTTCTACTCTGTTTGTTGCCACTGTGATAGAGGAGGGAAAAAAAAGTTCCTAAAAGGAAAAACTGCCCTTGATTTTAAAAATAAAAATATATTTTGAAAAGCTCACCTTAGTTATAATCCAGTAGAGTGCCACAAGGTAGTTGCATTTTGGGGAAACTGGAGTAATGTTGTAAGATCTCTGTGTTTTGGGGGAAAGGGGGTTTTACTCCCTCCTTTTAGCAGAATGGATTGGGCTGATCCCTCAAGTGCTCCTGTGTTCAGTATGATGTCAAAATATTTTGAGCTCTGTGGCAAAGAAGGATCATCAGTGATTCAAAATGCAGAATTAGGAATAAGGGAATGGGGCTTTGAAATAATAAAAATAAATAGTAGTTAGACTGTCTGGTCTCTGTTCTTCTGGGGTTTGGGTTTTTGCCTTTTTTTTAAGGGATTCATTTACCTTTAATATGGATATTTTGAAGTGTAACTCTGAGCCTTCTAGTTTTTGCTACTTTAAAAATAAACACAGTTGAATATAATTAACTCCATTAGACCAGGCTGATTTAAAAAAAAAAAAAGAAGAAATTAAGCCTCTCCATTGGAAACACTGACCTGAAATTACTTTTTTTTTTTTATTTTTTTAACAGTACTTTTCTGTATCTGAAGTTCCTGGTGGTGTGGGCCCTAGTTCTGCTGGCAGATTTTGTCCTGGAGTTCAGATTTGAGTATCTGTGGCCATTCTGGCTCTTCATCAGGAGTGTTTACGATTCCTTCAGATACCAGGGTTTGGTAAGTGGAACACAAAATTACTGTCCCTTTGTAAGGAGATGCTGCAAAGTTCCAGGGCGTGTCCCACGTTGCACAACTAACTTAATGGCACTGATGATCATTTTCACAAGAGGAGGAATTTTCTAGTGACCAAGTAGCCTGGGCTCAAGCCTCTCCTCTCTGACTGCCTGTTTTATCTGTGGCAAGTGGAAGGGAAATGTACAGTATCAAATTTTCAACAGGAAAATATCATTTGACTTCCTGAGGTTAGTGAATTGGTTTAGATTCTTATGTAACAGGGTTTCCTTTAAAATAAAATGGAAGCCCTTGCCTGTTTAGATGTCTTCCACTCTTAGAGAGAGTAAATGATACTGCTGAAGGGTTGGGGGTTTGTTTTTCCAGAAGGAGAATACAGTAATGATGATACTAAATCAACAGTGTAATTGAAAGCCTTCAAACAAAATGATAACAAATAAATATAGCTGCTGGGAGACTTGTTGGGCATAAATTCTGAAATTGTACCTCTTCTCTCTCCATTGCCTAAGTTTCTCCTCTCCTGGGCTAGACTGCTGTTTCTTTGCCCTGATTATAAACAATACTAGTGTTTCTATGTTGAAATCATTGTGGTGTCACTATTAATAAACTGGTAATATTTGCTGGAGTAATCCAAAATGCTCTTTTTTTCCCTCCCCACCCCTCCTTTCTTTTAGGCCTTTTCAGTATTTTTTGTTTGTGTAGCATTCACATCAAATATAATATGTCTGCTCTTCATACCAATACAATGGCTGTTTTTTGCTGCCAGCACCTATGTGTGGGTACAGTATGTCTGGCACACAGGTAGGTCACTATTCTTTATTTACAATTTACAGATTTGAATATATATCTTACAGCTTTTAGTAAGGTGGAGAAACCCTCTTCTGTTTGTCACGTTTGTTCTGATGCAGTTTTGTTACAGTCAGAAAATATTCTTTCCCTTTCATTAGTACCCTGATTGGCACTTGATGTGTGTCTGGTTGCATCTTGTAGTAATCATTAAAGTTTGACCCATGGAACTGAAGGTGTAAAACCAACAATTCCAGGGCAGTAAAAAAGAAAATACTGACTTCAAAACACTTCTGCAGCAATTCAACAAATCCAGAGCACATACAAGAAGCTTGTGAAACAGTGTTACATTCTTCCTACTGTTCAATTAGTGTGCTGTTAATTTTGGATATTAGTTTAAATTAGTATTACTCAAATCATTGTGTCACTTAGACTCAGTTTCTGAGGAAAAAAAAAAGGGCTGGTAATAACCTGTGGCTGCCCCACCAGTGTGAGAGATGAATAGAGAAGTCTTTTGTCACTCCCCCCTATTTATATATATATTTTTTTATTCTAAGTTGTTTAGGTTTGTTTGAATAAATCTTTGGGTTCTGGGCAGCAGCTGGCTCCACTTAGCAACAACTGAAATATCCATGTGTTATGAACATTGTTCTCATCCTAAATCCAAACCACAACGTGGTACCAGCTACTAGGGAAAAAATTAACTATCAACCTGAAACCAGGACGCTTAAAATAAAAAAAAATTAGGAATAACACTTGATTTCTTTTTTAATTATTTTTTTAGAGGTAACTTTTCAGTACCCAAGACCTTGGGATTTGGGGCTTTTGTAATATTTTGTTAGACTTGACATCAGATCACAAGATGACCCGCAGGGTAGCACAGGTCATGTCTCAGCTCCCTGGTGAAAGCGGTCATCCTTCTGACAAGTCAGTCCTTTCTAATCATGACAACGTGGGAGCTAATGGAAGATACCATGAACCAGTTGCTGTCCAATTTAAAATACCCAGAAAACCTGGAGTTATTTTTAGGATTTTATTAATATGTTTAAGTGTTAGCTGAAGTTGTTCGCGAGGTCGATGTTCAGAAACCCTGAAGGGAGAAACTTGATGGGCCAGTTTGAACTGTAGCTATTGAGCTTGTTTAATATTTTAGTTTAACACAATCTTAAGGGTTCTTCTTTCTAAATGCTCATCTAAACTGATGTGAAC
The DNA here is from genome assembly GCF_000691845.1 of Merops nubicus. Lineage (NCBI taxonomy): Eukaryota > Metazoa > Chordata > Aves > Coraciiformes > Meropidae > Merops > Merops nubicus. The sequence continues at coordinate 18,732 of NW_008622857.1, read as the reverse complement.
TTGCTTGGGGTTTTTTTTTTTTTGGAAGTTAGTCTTTTAGGTGGCGTGTTTTCCTAGCTGAGCTGTTGAGTCCCTATAAGGTGAAAGTTTCTGCTGTAGGTTTCTCATTTATGCAGAGTGCAGCTATTCAGGAGACACCAAAGTGGAGAACACAGTAAATAATACCAGGGCCTCAGACTAATGCTCTTTTTTAGTTTCAAATTTGAGACTTATTTCCAAATCAGCACAGTATGTTGGTGTGAGTATGGAATGAAGAACTTCAAGAAGCTTGTGGCATGTAACTGGAATTGTAACTCAATTTCCAGTGGCTGTATTGCAGTCAACCCAGGCCTTTGCTGTTGGAGGAGAGGTTTAAGACCTTAGTTTTGCTTGGCTGCTGTTCTACGTTCTCAGCAGTAGTTCTGGAGGGAGGAATCAATACAGCATCCAGAGTGCTCCCCTCATGTCAGGGTTTGAGTTGCAGCCTGTTGTCTGCTTTACTGTATATGGAGTAGCCAGTGTGGTGCTTACTCACTCCTGTTTTCTCATCTGATTTGCTCACTGCTGCTACTAAGATATACCTAACTTGGAGTGAAAAAGTAGACCAAGCTTACCACTTCTGACTCAAAGATCATAAGCTGTAACATTACCTCATCTGCTGCAGTTTCTTCCATTTGTGTTCCTTCTTTGTATAGAGTTTTGTGCCAAGCTATTTCACTAGCTGTGCATCTGTTATTTTTCACTGATGCCTTATAAAAGTAAAAAAGCAAGATAAGGAGACAAAAGTTTAGAGTTGGTTTAAAACAAAGAGGCCAATATACTTTATTCTGAAAAAAACCCTCTTGCAGTTCCCTATATGTCCCTCTGAAAATTTCCCTTGATGTTTGGAATGTTTTAAAAATAACTTTAAGATATTTGCTGCCTGTAATAGATTAGTAAGGTGTTTCTCTTTTCTCTCAATAGAGAGGGGTGTGTGCTTACCAACAGTATCACTGTGGATACTTTTTGTTTATATTGAAGCAGCCATTAGATTTAAAGATTTAAAAAACTTCCATGTGGACCTTTGTCGTCCATTTGCAGCACACTGGTAAGTATTTTTTTTCCTCCTATTCTTATTAACCTTTCTTTCACCAGGGAAATTAATAATCAGGGCTTTTTATTTTAGTTTAGGGTTTGACTGTTCAGTTCTCCTCTCACACCTCTGTCATTAAACATTCCACAGGAAATGCATACTAAACATGAACCAAATGCAGCCTCTCTAAAGATACAGCACTTGAGAGCTGCAGGGAATTTGTACTGTGGATATTCTCAGAATTCCTTGAAAGCTCTTTTTAGCAGTTTACAAGTGTTTTTTGTATTCCTATAATAAATAGATGGTAGAAGTAGCAAAAAAAAAAAATTTTTTAATAATTTAGGTACCCTCTTAGGAAAATGTTCTTCTTTTTGTGTAATGAAGTGCTCCTCTTCTTCCCCTCCACTGAGAAGGGTTCTTATGAGCTTCTGATTTCATAATTCACTGGAAGTATTGAATAAGCTTCAGCTTGAAAATTGTGACAAAAAAACTAAAACCCAAATGCTACTTATTATCATGCTTTTTTGGAAGTGCTAGGAGTGACTTCAGGCAAGACTCATCTGTGGAGTATCCATATCTGGAAGAAATGCACTTTTATTCTGCAAGTTTTTAGGGTAGTATTCATTGATTTGGCTGTGTTTAAAATGTGTCCTGTTTTTCCTGGAGTCATTTGGTCCAGCTCCCCATGCTGCAGCCTCCAATAAATTAGACATCTGTCATTTTAATTTATATTGTCTACATTGTGCAATAAATCCCTTAAACACTAATTAAATTCTATAAGAGGTTACAAAAGCACTTTAGGAGCTGTGAAGAAAGGTCTCCCTGCTGCTGAATTGAATGCAAACATTTCAGCTTGTCATCAGAGTTGTGGAACTGTAGCTACAGCTGGCTTTACACAGAGTTACAAAAGCAGCACTGGCAGAGATAATGTCAGATGCATATGCAAATGATTCTTGCATTCTGGCAGCTTCTTTAGAAATGCAGTTTTGCACAGTGCTGTTACTGAGCAAAGAGTGAGAAGATTTTCATGGTTAATATTTGCTTGTACCTGAGTGTTCCCCTGATCTAGGATACCTTCAGTGTTTAAAATGCAACTTCACTGTGCTCTGTGAAAATACTGCTCAAAGATATATTTATTTTTATCCACGGATGTTTGCTCATTGATCAGATATCCTTGTTAATAAGAACAGTGTAATGATTTGTTAGCATTGTGTGTTGGTGAAGTTGTCATAAGCTAATAAGAATACTTTAATTTTGTGTGGTTAAGCTGATAGGCAAAAAAAAAACATTCCCAAGTTCTGTTATGCCTCTGTCATCCCATCAGCAAATGGAAGTGCAGAGTCTGGCTGGAAGTGAAATTCTTCATATCTTATCTGTTGGTAAGATAAGTGGAAGAACTAAGTTGAGAGATTAGATGTTTTTCTCTTGCAGCTTCAAGGTCAGTCTCCTAAAGGAGGAATTTCCAAAGGCTGTTAGTTGCTCACAAAGGGTGTCTTAATTGTGGCCATCCTCAAGAGATGGTTATTGGGGCTTTACCTCCAGGGGCACTTCTGGCTGTCCCAGGTGTGGGCAGTGGGACTTGGCTCAAAGCCTTGATCCCCCCAGGAATGCAGCTGCCCCAAAGCTGAATCTTCCAGCAGCTTCTCCAGCCCTTGTTCTTCAGCCCATGCTGCAGGACCTCTGGCAGAGGCAGTGTTTTGGAGAACCATTGTTTTGTCTCAGCTTTAAAGGGATCTGCTCTTAGTATCTGAGTACAGAAGGATGGGACTGAGGAGCAGTTTCTCCTTTCACTGGTGTGGATGGATGTTGTTAACACATCCAGTTTAATGCATTATACATTAGATGGCCCTTTAGGAGCAAAACTTGGGAACTTCTGCTGTATTTGGCTGTTCTCTCCTTAAATGATGCATAATTCCTGGTCTGATGCTTGTCTAAAAGCCATTTTTGCAACGTGCTTGCCGTAATCTTTTAATCTATGCTGCAGTTAATTACTGTCTGTAATGAACTGTAATTTTATCTTGATAGAGGTGCCTACATGTTTGAACTGCAGCTTTATTGTAATACACCAAAAAAACACGTTCAATATGTAATTTTCTATGAAAAGTTGTAATCTAGGCATGTTCACAGCTATATAATTTATTCCAATTTATTAATTTGCTCTTATGGTTACATTTTGGAGAATAACATTGCTTTTTTTTTTTCCTTAGTATTGGCTACCCTGTTGTGACTTTGGGCTTTGGCTTTAAAAGTTACGTCAGCTACAAAATGCGTTTAAGAAAGCAAAAAGAAGTGCAGAAAGAGAATGAATTCTACATGCAGCTTCTCCAGCAAGCTCTGCCCCCAGAACAGCAGATGCTACAAAGGCAAGAGAGGGAGGCAGAGGAAGGCAAGTTATACTTATTACTTAATGTATTTGCTGTTATCTGCTGTTTAAAAAATAAAAAAGCTTGCTAAGGAAGAGGTTTTTTTAGCCCGTGTTGTTTTGATGAAAGTGCAGTGAAGTTAGAGGAGCAAGCAATAAAATTATTTTGGCAGGGGTTAGTATGACAGTAGAAATGAATTATGTCCTCTCTGTTGAAGTCTTTATTAGCAACTGCATCCATCTAGTCAGTCAGTGCTCTGTGAAGCACTAGTACTTAATAATAAATCCCTTGGCTACTGGTTCCTGCCTCAGGGAAAAAAGAAATCTTACAATACCACATGGCTTGTGATTTTCTTTTCTAGACAGACCCTAATAATGATTGTTTTCTGCAGAAGTGATTGATGTGTACTTAATGATTTTTCTTTGTATGTCACAGAATCAATTGATTTAATGAACTAAGTATTTTTTATTTTGGTATTGCAGCAGCCAAAGGATTATCAGATATGGATTCCTCAATACTTCTGCAGCACAATGGAGGCATTCCAGCCAATAAAAAATTATCTGCAACATTGCCAGAGCTCGAATATAGAGAAAAAGGGAAAGAAAAGGACAAGGATGCTAAGAAACACAACCTTGGAATTAATAACAATATTTTGCAACCTGTAGACTCTAAAATACAAGAAATTGAATATATGGAAAACCATATCAATAGTAAAAGATTAAATAATGATCTTGTAGGAAGTACAGAAAACCTCTTGAAAGAGGACTCATGCACTGCCTCCTCCAAAAATTACAAAAACGCCAGTGGAGTTGTGAACTCCTCCCCCCGCAGTCACAGTGCTACTAATGGGAGCATCCCCTCCTCATCCACCAAGAATGAGAAAAAACAGAAATGTGCTAGCAAGAGCCCAAGCACACACAAGGACTTAATGGAAAATTGTATTCCTAATAACCAGCTAAGCAAACCAGATGCACTGGTAAGGTAAGTTGGATCTGAGCGTTGTGTAACAGCCTGTGTTATCCTCCCTGTGTTCCATGGTGTCAGATATGTTGTTTTCCATAGGAAAATATAACTTACCATCCCATGAAGAAGACAGTAATGGAATAAGATAACCAGGAACTGGGCCTTTTGTGTTCTGTTCTTGATTTTTTTTTGCTTCTTGTTTACTATGCAGCCTTGAGCAAATTGCTTCCTTTCTACCTCAGCATACAATGCTTCCCTACCTCACAGGGGTGTTGTGAGGTGTAATAAACAGCTTGGACAAGCATTTGATAAAGGTGTGGGAGAAACGTGGAGGATCACTGTTGCAGAGCTCAGTGGAGATGTTCTTGGCAAACCTTCCATGGAGTGACCTTTACATCTCCAAGGAACTCAGTGCGGTTTGATGGTGCCTGAACAGGGGTTTTGTCATAGTGTTGTGTGTGGTTTGATGGGTTTTTTTCCCCTTGAAATGCTTGGCTTTTGGTTTAATCTCCAGTTCACAAGTATAGATGCAAAGTATCAGCTCCTGTGTAACTCTTTAAAGTGATGAGTTTGGGTTCTTGCTTGCATACTTGCTGCCTCATTGGTTTAAGTACAGGCCACAGGGATTTAATTCAGCCCAACCCAGGACAAGTGTGGCAGTTGTGAGATGTACAGTGTTGTCATATGTTACCTGAACAAGCACTTGTAAGGAGGAGGCAATGTGTAAGATGTAGAGATACATCTAGAACAAAACTGTTGCACAATTACACACTTTCCTACTATCCCTATCCTAAGGCTCTCTTTTTTGACTTCTCACGTGCTGAACACTCTTTGGCCAAGACATCCCTCTTGGCCAACTTCATTGGTGGATCAGGTTTGCTCTCCCTGCAGGTACCTTTTGATAATGGGACTTCTGACTCTGGTCTGTCTCTGAGGATTTGTGCAATGTAAATGCAGTTACTTTAGTGAAAATTATTTTCTCCTCTGATAATCACTCTGCCACTGATTGGCGTATCTCTGCCAATTAAATAACCAGACTAATTGATACCTGATGTCTGTAGAGAACTTGTATGACGCAAATAAGAAACCAGCTAATCAATCTAATTTGTGAATCAAATTCAGCCAAGATTAATGATATGCAGATGGTTCTGTCTTCAGCAAAGCTGCATCTGAAGAAACATGTGTAGGACTGATGGGTTATGTAGTGGTGACCTGGTAATGCTGGGTTAATGGTTGGACTTGATGGTCTTAGAGGTCCCTTCCAACCAAACCAATTCTCTGATTCTATGATTTAGATGTTGCCAGTTTCAGATGGGCTCCTCTATACTCTTCATGTGGCTTATTTGCTCACTGAAGATGAGAACAGGCCAGTTCAGCTTTGCTGCCATTTAAAATATCATTCCTAAGTCTTGAGGAAAGAAGCACTTTGTAAAACAATCTGCTAGACTAAGAATTTTGTCCCGTGTAGCTATGACAAAGAGGGAGATTTAAACCTTGTGTGTTTTCAGTTTTAAATTGTGTATTGAAATCTCTACATTCTGTGATGTGAGTTTAGACCAGGTGGTCGTTGTCATTGTCCAGAGAGGCTTTTCTAAAGCAGGAGTGAGTAACCAAAACAGCAGCCTGTGTCTTTAGAGAATTTTAACTCCTCTAACACACTGGGCAGGGATGGAGCACACAATTAGTGTGCTCTGGAAGTGCCTCTGTGCACCATAGCCTCACTCTACCCTGAAAATGAGTTAAGCTACCTCAGTGTTTTATTTGTCAAGTGTTTCTCTTCGATGTGTGGGTGTGATGTGGCTGTTGTGCTACAAATTTGTGTAGCTGCTTATTGTGCACTGATTTCCCCATGCAGGCAAGCAGGGAGCATTTAAAGCACCGAGTTCCTCTCTGCTGCTGCTCAGCTTCTTACAAGTGTGGATGACTGAAATCATTCATGAAATCTTGTTTCTATTCAGATGGAATATGTAACTCCTACTTCTAAGCTTACCTGACAAATTGGATGGGATGGAACGCACTTAAATTTAAAAATTCATGTTTATTTTTTTTTTTACTTGTCAGTTATCCTGTCCCTGGAGTGTAAGGCATTTGTTCATCATCTTTTCCACTTCCAGTAGTATTACTCATTCCTGTTATTAAACTTTTAGCATCAGTGCTGTACCCTGAAAAGGGCTGTGTGAAGTCCTGCATTTCTGTTGGACTTTCAGCTTGGATCTGCTCAGCTTCCAAATAAAGATGCTTTTTATAACTCCTTGTCCAGCAGACTCGCAGCAGGATGTCAAAACCAAGCTGCTTTCCTTTTGTGTTCCCAAATGATTTCCCTGAGCTGACTAACCAGTATTAAATGTAAAGTATGCCTTAGGACTGCTGGGGACTGGGGATTAACTGGGGCTATCTGCAACAGCAAAGATTGGGTTTTTTGAGAACAGGACAGTCTTACATGCTTGTTAACTTCTTCACCTAAATACTTGATGTGACATGTCTGGAATGGTACTGCTAATTAATTTCCATTTATATTTTATATATATAGTATTATGCTTATTTGAAACAGTAAGTTTTCATTTTTATTCTGCCTGATACATGGTTAATGCATGTCTGTTTGGCTCTCTGGAGAGGAAGCTGCTGATCCCCATCTCTAGGTATTTCAGTGAATATTATGTGATGTTACTGTCATCTTGAGAGCTAGAGCAGAGGGATTCAAGAAGCTTTGTCCCTGCTGATCAGCCTTGAAAGTAATAACTGTCTTAGGTTCTTTTATTATTATTCCTGCAGTTGAAATGAGTATGTTTGTTTGTTTGTCAAGCACTTAATAGCTGAAACTCTGTGATCTGAGCTGCTTATTTCCCAACACTATGGTAATTGGGCCAATGGAGGGATGTGTTTGGTGTCCAGGGGAGGGATAAATGTAAATATTGTTTGTCAGTAGGTACAGAGCAAGCTGATTTCTCGTTACTGTTTCAGTGTCATTTCTGAGGTGCAGCAGGTTTTGTCTGTGTTTTAGGGGCTCGATGTATGGAGCAAGTGCAAGCTGTAATTGCTGCAGACTGTGTGTGCACTGAACATTACTTGGTCCCAAGCATGTCCTGCCTCTAGCTGTTTGCACCTTTCAAAAAGAAAAATCCAACCACCAGCAAAAACCTGGCAACGCAGCTTGGCAAAACTGTTTGCATCCGTAGAGGTCTTGCCTTTGGCACATGAGGTGTTGAAACAAGCTGTCTTATGTACTAATTATTCTCAGAGATAACGATGACATCTTCTGGCAGTTGGACTAAGAAAAATGTCTGTGAAGCAAGGACTGGTCTACTACATCTTAGTTTGTTTTCCTAAAATTTTCTATTACCTGCAGAGACAGAATGAAGGCTTTATTGTAAATTTCTGTCCATTTGATGATAATTATTGTCCATTTTCTGTGGCACACTAAAAGCAATTACTGGTTCTTCCCTATCCCCCCTGCCTGAAATAGCAGTGGTACACCAGAAGGTTTTCTGCTGTCAGCTGCAGTGGGGGAGATGGTCAATGTTCCATGCAACATGATGAGAGTAAAGGGAAGTATAGAACAGAAAAGCAAAAGAATTTGGAATATAAATTAGAAATCTGGGAGACGATCCTTCTGGAGCATTTTCAAGGCTCTGCCAACACAGCTCTTGGACTGTTCAGGAACAGAATAACCTTTTGAAATGCCAGCTACGTAGATCAATTCTGTGTAGGGTAAAAAAAAAAAAAGATAAGTAACTCAGCTTTCTCTCTGTGGATTACTTTTTGGTAATGAAAAATGCTCTGAGGAACTGCTGGTAGCAGCATATTAGTTACAGCAGGAGAACCTCAATGCTGCGAGATCACGTTGGCTGCTTCAAAGAAATGGGTTCACTGCAGTGGATGCTTATGCCAGCAGAACAAAGGAAAAAATGGGGCTTTTAGAAAAGCATCTGAGTGCCTTCTGGGTCTTTTAAAACTTTAATTTTTATATAAATTGTGTTTAATTTGTCTGCAATTGCCAGGTGATTATGGAATTGCATTAACCGAGCAAGCAACAAGGACATGCTGTTCACCAGTTATCAATACTTAAGAGGATTAAGTTGAATTGAATTGTCTTTAAGTTGATCCATCAAGCTTCCCTGAAGTGTTTAGAAAAATACTCAATCTTGGAGGTGATTACTGATTAATTCTCTTCATCAGTGAGATCAGGAATGATGTGTGGTAGTGCCGAGAAAAGAAAATGGGTAAATCTCCATTTACAGTAATGACAAACAAAAATAAATTGGCCTTGGGCTGTATAAACAGCACAATATAATAATATGCAACTAAACCTTCATTTTAAAGATAGTTATGTGTCAAAATGAATTGTAGGTTGTGCAGCAATAGAGAAAAGCATCTTCTAGAACTCAATTTTATTTTTTTTTTTTTTCACTCTGCTTCGTAAATAACATCTCCAGTAAGCCTTGGAAATAAGAGACTTAAGCAAAAAATGGTAGAAAGAATAATAACAATAAAAAAAAGTTCTGTCTTATTGGGTCATTTATCACTGTAACAGTCGTGCAGACTGGCACGGAGAGGAGGAGGGGAAGCTCCACACACTGCTCAGTGCGCGTAGCATCGGAGCTGGTTTATATCCCACTGTATTGCTCTACCTTGATACGTGCTTCCATTTCAGGAAGGGGGCAACAGAAAGGGTGCTTTTAATCTCCTTGTGTTTCTGTGAAAATGATGGATGACCTCTGTCTGTATACAGAGAAGAGCTTTACTTGCTGTTCCAGAGGAGGAAGTTTGTAGACTGAAAAGGACTCTGCTTTGAAAGAGGGATAAGAAGGTGTTTACACACCAGAGAATGCCAGAAGTGCACGTGGGTTGGAGGGGAAACTAAATTCATGCCTTTTTTAAAATGAAGTTGTATCTCTAGCTAATTGTGGCAGAGCTGGGAGAGAACCCATATAGGAAACATTTGGGCCTTGCATTATGATGGATTATTAGCTTCCTAACTCATTTAAGACAGTAAGGAGCATGTGTTTGCTCTTTAAATTGCAGGAAACATCTGCTCTGGTATTTAAAGCTATAGCAAAAACTACAGCATAATGAAAAGGAGTAAGTAAAATCTGGTAATATCTTCCTTGAAAATTTCTTTCTAAACAAGTCCATCAGTAGATGTGGTCTGCCTGGATGTGTTTTAACAGCATGACTCCTGTTTGTTCATAAACAGTGGAAGCACCCAGAGTTTCATCAATTCTTGTGGAGTTTAATCCCAACTTCTTTATGAGTAACAGTGACAGTCATAATGAACAGCAGGTTGGTGACCTTTTCTAGTAAAATTTACCCAGAGTCCCCTGTGGTTCTTCAGAATAAAAGGATGAACAGTGGATGCTTGGAGCACACTTGGGAAGTGAAGGCAGAAGGGCCACCCATGAGGTGCTGGCTCTGTCCAGGCAGGATTTGTGGCATATCGTGGGTGTGTAACACTCCCTGATCCCAGCTTGAGGGTTTAATGTATGCAGCTCTGGCTGGACACTTTTTCCCTATGCTGAGTAAACAGGAAGGCTGTGGCTTGCAGCCTCATCTACTTCCAGAGGTTTGGCCAGGAGGCATCCCTTCTGCTCAGGGCTGTGTGCACTCTACAGGTCACGCAGGCTTCATCTTTCCTCACAGCACAGTCTGGACCAGCCCTGTGAGTGCTGCCGGTGCAGAGCCCTGCCTGAAAGCAGCAGGAATGCCAGGAACCAGATGGCTTAAGAAGTTTGAACTAATGTCAATACTCCACTGCCAAAAATACAAATTCACCCTGTCCTGTGCCAGCCCCTCTGATTTATTCAGGCTTTACCTGATCAGTGCTGCTTTTCCTGGAATACTAAATACCAAAATAAATCTTGGTGTACCTTATTTGAGCAAAGTTTGACATAGTGTTAGTTATAGGGGAAAGGCTATTTACAGCTGTCTTATTTTCATAGCTAGACTTTATTGTAGGCATCTGTGTTGAAGTTATTTTTGGATACCTGTCAACATGAAGTGGGTGTGATTTATGTGCATTCCTTTACATTGTCCTGCCAGCCAGCTTTTCACCTATTTATGAAATCCTATATTAAAACCAATTAACTGTTGGCAAACAAGAGTCCATTAATGCTTCCTAGAACATCTTAATCTCTTCAATTAATAAGTTTGCTCTTGCTAAAACATTTAGTTACTGCTTATTGGAAGATTAAATTGAACTGTTATAGCATCACCCAATGATGGTCCAGCTCTGAACACAGTGGAAATACTTAATGATGTCTGCTGATGGGTTCTCCATTTTTCATTTGGGTGCTGTGGTTACATGGCTGAATGAGTATTTGGTTAGGTTTGCAAATGCTTTTCCTCTTACAACAGAGTAAAAGGTGTTGAAATGATTTGTGGTCTTCAGTATGAAATGTGTATTTGCTTTGTACTGTTACTATTTGCCTACTAAGTATACGTTGGGTTCTTTTTTCTTTTTAAAGGTACATTTGACCACAATTTATGCTATATTAGAAGGAATTCATCTTACCAGTAGGGCAGCTCAAGTATAACTAGCAAGAGGAAGTGGGATCTGAGTATTTGAGTTATGTGAGTGTATTATAGACCACAGTCCTTTATAGGCTGTTTCTTGCTGTTAATTTACCCAGTAGACCTCTTTGGTGCAGTTGTAACACATTACACACATACTCTTACAAATTTCCATAAGTTTGATGATTCCACATTTAACCTCTTGGTTCATTCACACAGGATGTTCACATGCCTCACGTCGTTCTGTCTCTCACGAGTGTTTTAGGTTGAGATTTTCCCTTGCTGAAGCCCTGAAGAGCTAAGTGTTTTCATTGAGAGGACAAAAAGCCATAACCACTCATCTCTGCTAATGAATGTCAATAAGGGCAACTCATTTTGGCTTTTCTATTTTCCCCCAAGTCTTAAACGTTCAACTATCACTAATTCCATGAGGAACTCCAGGAAATAAAAACACCTTTAACTTCTTTATGAACATTTAAAAACTCTAAGATCAATAATCCTCATTTGCTCTGTCAGTTATGTGTGGATGACTGAGAGGCATATTTGCTTTAGATAAGAATGTAACACAATGCTCATAAAAACTGGTTGGTTATTCATTCACCTGTGATGTGTTTTGGTGCTAACAATCAATACTCTTCATCTGAAAACGTGGGGAAAAAAATAAGGTGAGCTGTGTGCCTCTCTTTAGAAACTCATGTTAAATTTAAATATTTTCAACCAAGACTGATTAAATAAATAAGCTTGCATAAGTCTTCAAGAAGTTTCCAAAGCTACAATTAAGTGTATAGCAGATGGTCTCTGTTCAGGAGCAATTAAAACTAAATTTACTGACTCCTGAACTGTGGATGACTTAACACACACTCTTTATTCAACATGCACATCATGTGCTTCAAGAAAAAAAAACCCTAACATGTTTAGGAAGAATTCAGCAGTATCCTTCCTAGCTTAGCTAAAACTAACAAATGAAACTCATCATTTGTTGAGAAAAGTAAAATTTGATCATATGTTCATCTGTCCTTGTTTGTAACTTCTCAGATTTAACCCATTTCAATTCTGCTTGAATAGGAAAAATGTAATTCTGTAGGATTTTTGTTTACAGCTCTACAGTACATGGGGGAAAAAACGTTCCTGTGGGAGATTATCAAGTGTGTATATAGCTATATAGAGAGCTATATGTAAATAGTTATATAAAACACTATTATTTAACAAAGTTAGACATCATTTCTGAGCCTTTATTTTAAGTGTGAAGGGTTTGGAGGGTTGGCAGATGGCGGGATGTTTACTCTGCTGCTTTTTATATGACATACTCGAACCTTTAAGGAACTGGGAAATAAAGTTGAAATTGTCTTTTAAAATTGTCTTTCTTAGGTTGGAACAAGATATTAAAAAGTTAAAGGCTGACCTGCAAGCGAGCAGGCAGATTGAACAGGAGCTACGGAGTCAGATCAGTTCTCTGACTAACACAGAGCGGGGGATTCGGTCTGAGATGGGACAGCTCCGGCAGGAAAACGAGCTGCTTCAGAACAAGTATGTGCTTCTACACACACCTCTGAATGAGTTCCTGGTGTCTGTAGTCTGGTAAAGGGGAAGTATTGTGTTAGGACTCTACAAAATTTGAACCGCTTGTCTGCAAATCCAGCAAGACTCATTTTGGGACCATTGAGAGCAATTTATTCTTAGTAAGTAAAAATCCTCCGTTAAATTCCATACCTGTTACCTTCCAGATTACACAATGCTGTACAAATGAAACAAAAAGACAAACAAATGATCAGCCAGTTGGAGAAGAAACTAAAGGCAGAGCAGGAGGCACGAGCCTTTGTAGAAAAGCAATTAATGGAAGAAAAGAAAAGAAAGAAGTTGGAAGAAGCAACTGCTGCACGTGCTGTCGCATTTGCTGCTGCTACAAGGTACTTTGCTGTATCCCAGAAGCAAGCTCAGCTCCAGAAAATTACTGAAATGTAGCTGTTGCTACTGAAATATGTTTGGGGGAATTTGGGGAGCCATTTTTCAAGCTTCTGTACATAGAGTATAGTCTGATTTGGAGAAAAAAAAAGGCAGCTTGGTGTTAAGAGCTTTGGTTATGTTAAGACAATGGGAGGACTGGGAAATCTGCTGTGAAGCTGAGTCTCAGTGCTCATATACGTTACATTTACAGGATGTAAAGGATGAATATGCTCTAAGTTCTTTGCTGTACCTTGATTGTCCTAGGAGAGAGATGTTGTACCCTACATGGGTCAGTCTGCTTAAAAAATTAACATCCCCTTTCATATGAGGACTGTGAATCAAGGATTTGTGCAATAATGTTGCCCAAAATACTGTCTTGATTTTGCATCTTTGAAGTTTTCTGCTCTAGCCAATGAATCATAGAATTGTTTTGGCTGGAAAAGACCTTTAAGATGATCAAGTCCAGGACTACCACTGCAGTGTTTCAGCAGTAACTGTGTAGATGGGAAGAAGCTCAGATGAAAGCATGGCACAAGCATGGATGACTTGAATCTGCAGTGCTCCCAATGTCTAAAAAGAATTTTCTGCTTTTCTGTTCTCCATGTTTCATAAATATTCCAAATTTGCTAATACTTGGTACATGCCATTGAGTAACTTCTGGCAGCTTTTTTGCACTGTTGCCGTAAGGGAAATTCTTTTGCTGAAAAGAATAAAGTTAGTTTCCCCTTTTTATCCTTCAATATTGATATTAATTTTCATGTTATAAACAGTCCAGGAATGACAACCTCATGCTTATTTCATCTTCTTCTCTTTTAATGTCTTTTCTGCAGAGGAGAATGTACTGAAACTTTACGAAATCGTATCCGAGAGTTGGAGACAGAGTGCAAGAAGCTAACAATTGACATAAAGCTGAAAGAAGATCAGATAAGAGAACTAGAAATGAAAGTTCAGGTAATGAGAAAGCACCAGGGGCTCAGAGCCGCATCACAAAGAGTGCTTTCAGGCCTCTGAAACTGGTGGATCTACATAAGAGGCAATCAACACCTTCAAGAATGATGCTCTTCAGATGTCTATCTTGCATGTCTTGCATCAGGCTTTGTAAGAACATGGGTATGCAAAAGGTTAATAGTCTCAGCTCCACACCATTTAGTTGTTTAAATTATTAATTTTTTTTCCCTGAACCGATGGTCTGAGTAGACTGAGAATCTAATTCACTCAACAGCATTTTGTCTGATGTGAGGAGCTTGTTGCCAGTCTGTATTATTATAAATTTCACTGCTAGCAAGTAAAATTTCTTATTCAATGCAGTCTGAATCATTGGCCAGACATAGCTGGGGTTTTTGTTTTGTTTGGTGAGGGTGTTTTTTGTGCAAGTGCTTGAATATTGAATGTACATTGTGGTAGACTTGTAGCAGGCACATTGTCTGGCATATTGGAGTTTAAGGGCTCAGATGTGTGAGTTTGAAGCTGACCTTATTCCTTCAAAATGTCTGTTCCTGAAGATGTGCTCAGACTGTCAACTGACAATTTCCATGAATATGTATTTTTAATGTCTTGTGGGTTATTTTATACACTCTTCAAAATCCACCTGGTGTTATTATGAACTCATTTCCAAATAACATATGCAGCCTTATTGTTCCTGGGTTTACTAAACCCTTGAAAACAAGTGTGGTTTATCCATGGACAATATGAGCATGGCATTCCAATTAATAAAACCCACAATAATCAAGCTTCTAAATGTTATTAACGTCTTGAAACTATTAGAGAAGCTTTTTGTTCCAAGCATTAGTATTTCCTGTGGTGTATTATTGATTCTTCATTTGAAAGTATAGAATGTTTTTTTGTGTGTGGTATTTGATGACCTTTGAAAGTCTCTTCCAATCCTAAACATTCTATGATTCTATTTCTTTAGTTAAAATGTTAACCCTGAGGTGCCTGTCTCCTCTGTGCAGAATACTTGCTCCCTCCTTTTCTCTTCTCTAAATTTCTGGGTAACATAGTTAGGTTCAGTGTGGGAATTATTCCGAGAGAGAGAAATCCCTCTCATCAGCCAATTGAAATAGCTTAAACTGCTGATTCAGTATCACTTCAAACTGTGTAAGCAAGAGATCAGTCCCTGTTCTACCCATTTGGCTTGTAGGAAGTGGTTTATATTCCACAGCTTGGCTACAGGCTCTGTGTGGCTGCTCAGCTGGCACTGGGAAGTGCTGAGCAGGATTTCTGGGTGGAGGGTCTTGATACAGATGATAGAGGGCTGAGGAGCAGAGTAAATGCTACTTGCTCACCACACTGTAATTATGCATGTACAATATGACTTTAATCACTTGTATGGTGGTCATGTATAATTACTGGAGGTAATAATATGGTGTCCTTAATTAACCATCATTTTAATTTTACAGTATTAATACCAGGCTCGGCGGTGTGCTGTGGGGATGAGAAAGATTCCTCAGCACATCTCCTGTGTAAAGTCAAGGAGAATAACATTTGTCTAATTACTCCTCCAGGAACTGCGGAAGTACAAGGAAAACGAGAAGGATACGGAGGTGTTAATGTCAGCACTGTCAGCCATGCAGGATAAAACACAGCACTTAGAGAACAGCCTGAGTGCAGAGACAAGGATCAAGCTGGATCTCTTCTCTGCATTAGGAGATGCAAAAAGGCAGCTCGAGATTGCCCAAGGTAATGTTGGGGTAGTTTAATTCAACACGTAGTACTGAAGTCGTGAAAATACAACAGAGAGAATGTCTTACCTTTTTATTTAGATCTGAGCTACAGCCCCCACTCAGCATTTTGGCTTTCAGCAAGATTTTTGTGTCATTTACAGCTTTGGGAATGGGAGGCTAAGCAGTCCAGCTGATCAGCTGAACTGATTTCCCCAAACTATTGAACTGAAGACAATAAATGTCAAGATGGGCATTTAAGTTAATTTATGATTATTTTCTACATTTTTATAAACCATTACCATAAAGCTGGAGTGCTTCTTTTAAAGAGCTAGAAGATAAAATGATAGTTGCTGTGTATTAAGCCCCTGTCCTTGAATCCTAATAATTTTTTCATACTCCTGAAGTAAATACGACCCAAATGTGAATGGGGAAAATAACCCAACCTGCTTTAAACCTCACACTGGTGAGGTCAGTGTGGACACTGGTGTTGGGCTGATGTCGCAGCCACAAGAGGGAGCATGAAACCACTGTAAAACCCACCCAGACTGTCCTTTGAGCTGTGTCAAACCATGAAGCAAAACCCAACCACCTTTTGATGTAAAACCTGTGTCATTCCCTTGCAGAAGTTTGCTTGGTTGCAGGATAATTTGATTAAAGTGAGGAATTTTTTTTTAATTTCATTGGTGTTTCATAAATTGCTGTAGTGATGTGAGTGCACAAAGTGGGGTTAGAAAATTGGTGAGAATAGAACAGTCTTGAAAACAAAGAACACATTTAATAAGCAAATACCTGTGCTCTTGTGAGGTGCTTGTAAAATGTAAATGGAAAAGTGCAGGAAAAAAGTTGAGCTCTAGAAATAATCTTTTGGTATGGTAGAGCTGTGAATTCAAAGAGTGCAAAATGTGATGGAAGTGCTACGTCTGGTTGTGCTATGTGGTAAATAGAGGTAATTAAAGATAGTTTATCAACAGAAACCAGGATTTATGCAAATTGTGCTTCTACTGATGTCATATTAGAGCACTGAATGTCTTCTGGGTGTTTCACTTAAACAGCTCTTATCGTTGAACTGTTGGTGGAGGGTGAAATCTTGCTGCTGGTTCTAAGTGATGTTACTTGATGTTTTCAGGGCAAATAATTCAAAAAGATCAGGAAATCAAGGACCTAAAACAGAAGATTGCAGAAGTTATGGCAGTAATGCCCAGCATAACATACACTGCAGCCACCAGCACTCTGAGTCCTGTTTCCCCACATTACTCTTCCAAATTTGTGGAGACCAGCCCTTCTGGACTTGATCCCAATGCCTCTGTCTATCAACCCCTGAAGAAATGAATGCCAATTTTCTTTTTTGCCCAGTAATTTTGTCATGCTGAAGGCATCACACAGGAGTGTCTCTTGCAGTCAAGATGAAATTGTATTGTGTGAGACTGTATTCGTTGTCATTTAAAACAGGATAAAAGAACATCTGGATTGACTAGAACTGCCCATCAGTTTTTCTTGTAAATTTTTAGAAAACCTCACAGAACTTTGCAATTTATTTTCCTTGGCCAATGCATTAAAAACAATTCTTGGTTTTCAAGTAGCCAATTTTGCCTTTTTATGTACTCTTGCATGGTTTCCTCTTGAAAAATACAGGGCTTTGCTTGATTTTGAACCCTTTCTGTTTGGTTGGTTGTTATTTTTTTTTAAATAATCAAGTTGAATTTGCAGATTCATTCAGAAATAGTGAGGAAAAACCTTTAGTTTTTACAGTGAAAGGGTTAAATAATCTCACAAAGCTTTGATTTATAGATGTATTAAATACAAATATGTGATGTTGCAGAAGATAATTTGACTACCCCCTCAAAGGACCAAACAAATTTCAGGGGCGTTGTTTAAGGGAAAGATTAAGAGAATAGATGCTGATGTGACAGTGGTTGTTGTGTGAAATATTTATATTCCCATTGGTGTTTTTAGTCATTGAGAATTGCTAACAGTCTTGTTCACAGTGCCTTGGGAAAAGACATTTCAAGAGGAAACTTGATAGTTTAAACTATTTTTTCCCCCCTTCACTGTCATCCAGCTTATATATCAAGCTCATTACAGAGTCTACTGCAAATTGTACATGGTAATTTGGATGTTCATTATAAACCAAGGCTACATCTTCTGTTTATTTTGATATAAACTCAGCAGTGTTCTGTAACTTGCCTTGATTATACTGCATTGTGGAAGGCACAATTAGTAATAGGGGAAGCGTTATTGTGAAGGCGGAACTGTGCAATGTACTGTATACAAGAGACTGTAAAGCTGGCTAATAAAAGCTGCAGTTCTGGGTTTTTTTTATTTTATTCAGCTGTGATTTACACTTTATATCACCGTGTGTTTAACAGTTTAAACGGAGCTGGATATTTTTCAGCCGTTGTGCCAAGGGGTTTTTAAGGAGTTTTAAAGGAAACTCATAAATTGCACAAAGGTTTAAGTTAAAATGTATATTCTACCTGGAGAGAAAATGTTTGCACTGGCAACTTCTGAAGTGTTTCAGGTTTTTTGAGGGTGGGGATCAGAGGGGTGGGAAGCAAAACAGTGTTAAGAAACTAGCAGAATTACAAACCCAACCTTATGATTTTGCAAACATGCAGTGGACTCTGGAAGGACAAAGTTCTTCTTAAAAGAAAAGAATTTTTCTTAAAAAGTTTCATGTTAATTGGCATGTATACCTCATTTAAAAAAAAAAAAAAGTAGGACATGCAAGTCAATAGAAGTATTAAAGTTTCATCATTTTAATCACAGATATTCTTTTGGGATAAAACTTCTAGCTTTAGCCAGGTGTGCATGTTGCTGTCATTTGCATTTTTGAATCATCTTGTGTAATTGTCACCATAAAAAGTGTTACTCAGAAATGTCATAGGTTTCTCATCTTTGTGCAGAACATGAAATATTGTCACTGACTTTTTGTGTTGAGGTTCCCCCATTTTGCTGCCTACTTGGGCACAATTTTCGTTCAATACTTGGTCTTGGCTGCATTCTTTTTTTTCTGTGGGGTTTACAAAAAATAAACATTTTCTTTCGGATAAAAAAATATAATGTTTTTTTTTTTTTTGCCTTTTTAACTGACCTGCCTGATTTAGCTTGGTATAAAGAGTATAAAGAACACATTTTGTCTAAAGAGCACCCTCTTAGTCCAGGTAAGTCTTCTCTTTTGCAGCTGAGCTCCACTTTTGTGAAACAGAAGGAAGAACACATTTTTTCTACTCTGTATATATAT
>NW_008622856.1:2447-2999 GCF_000691845.1 Merops nubicus | reverse complement strand
CGGGGATGCTGCAGCAGGGCTGTGTTCTCCTCCCTCCTTTCCCTGTGCTGGAGTGGGGGCACAGAGCGGGCAGCTAATATTAGATTGCTTTAATTCTGCTGTTTTGCAGCTAACAGAGAAGCTGCTCCCTCAGCACAAGAGTTGAAACTCTTTAGCCTTCCTCTGTGTCACCTCTATGGCCATGGATACCTCCAGGTGTGACGTAAGTGAGACTTGGGGAGAAAACATCTTCTGTTCAGCATCAAAATCCTATTACCCAGCGCTGTGTTCTGCTGCACAGATATCAGGCTCGGCGCTGATAAGTGGGAAATAGCTCCTGATCTGGGCTGGAGCAGGAGCTGTATCTCGGGCTGCACAGGCTCTGAGTGCTGCTTCAGTGCGTTTGCTGCTGGAAGAGTCCCCGCTCCCCCCTCCTCTGCAGCCAAGGGAGGAACCACTGCGGGCATTTGCCTCCCCCCTGGCCGGCCCCTCCTGCGCTGCCCCCGTGAGGGGGGATCTCTCTGTCACCCCACTGCCACCACAGACCCCGCTGGGCGGGGGCCAGGGCCGAGA
>NW_008622856.1:2074-2376 GCF_000691845.1 Merops nubicus | reverse complement strand
TCTCCCCCCCCGCCGCACGAGCAGCCGTGGCCCTGGCACTGCAGATGCTGTGGGCAGCTGCCCTTGTTTTTCCATCTCCTCCCTGGGGTGCTGCTGGCTTTGATAAAACCTCTCAGCCTTCCTGGGGCTGGCTTGTCGATCTAATCGCGGTGCTTTATTGTGTGGTAAAAGCCCGGTGGCTCCTGGGGAGAGGCCCCGCGGGATGACAATCCACTTCCCCCTTCTCCTGGGGCTGCACCCCGCTTCCCCTGGGGGGGGGATGTGGCAGGAGCGGGGGCGGGGGCTGGGCGCCGCCCCCCCAC
>NW_008622856.1:1227-1855 GCF_000691845.1 Merops nubicus | reverse complement strand
GCCAGCCCCGCTCCCCTGCACACCCGTGGGATTGCTTTTGAAAATAGAAAGTGCTGAAAAGCTCTGACAGTTCAGCTTGTTTCACAGCCACTGTTGGGTTTCCCTGTTTGCCGTGTCCCGCGCTCGCTGCGTGCACAGGGGGGAAGGATTCGGTTTTGGGTAAACCCTGCAATGTGAGCCTGGAAACTGGAGCAGAAAGGGTTTGTGCTGGGAGTGAGGTGTCGGGGAGGACACCCAGGGGTGCTGCTTCCCGGGCTGCCCAGGGCACAGGGCTCCTGGTTACTGCAGTGAGGTGTCGGGGAGGACACCCAGGGGTGCTGCTTCCCGGGCTGCCCAGGGCAGAGGGCTCCTGGTTACTGCACCCAGGGGAGGTGACTCATGAGCGACCCTGGGCTCAGGCAGGAGCTGCCACCTCTGGGATTGCTGGGGACCTTCCTTGCCCTGTGTGGTGCAGAAACTTGGAGATGATTCTCCTGTTCCTCCTTGCAGGCTTAAATACGGCTCGTGCCTCACACACCTACTTTGGGACGGTTGCCCAGAGGTGCCAGGCTCACCATGTGCCTTCCCCAGGGGGCACAGGCACCACCCCACCCGCCTGCTGTCTTCTGCGGAGCTCCATTCTGCCTGC
>NW_008622856.1:384-757 GCF_000691845.1 Merops nubicus | reverse complement strand
GGTGAGTGGGGGGGCTGTGTTGGGGGGTGAGTGGAGGGGAGTCCCTTCAGGAGCTGGGATGGCTGAATCCCCACTGAACCCCCAGCTCCTCTGCGGCTCCTGAAAATACAAATAATCCAAGGTGGAGAGAAGAGGGGTAGTGATGGCACGAGAGGAAAGCAAAGAGGGGTTAGGGGATGGGGCTGTAGCAGACCGACAGTAAAGGGGTCTGGGATGGGGGGGCTGGGGCGTGTGAAGTCGTGCTGAGCTGTACCCTAGCTCTGCGTGCTCGTCAGGAGCAGAGCCTAATGAGCAGGACTAATGAGGCAGAAGGGGAATTCCAGTAAGTTTGGGGAGGCTGGGGAGTTCCTGTGCTGCTCACTGCTGCTCTGGG
>NW_008622856.1:0-280 GCF_000691845.1 Merops nubicus | reverse complement strand
TCTGGTCCCCCTCCCAGCCTGCTCCCAGGGCTGGAGGGATGGGTGGCACCAGAGGTGTCTGATCCTGCTCTGTGGCCAGGGTGCTGGAGCCTGAAGTCAGGAGATGAGTGTCTCTGGCGGGGCTGTGGAAGGGCAGTGGTGTGGGGCCGAGGGCTGTGCCTCTGTCTGCTCTCTGCACTGATAGAGGTGGCCATGGGAGCGAGCCCACCCGGCACCCCTGCCCACCTCCTGCCCTGGGAGGCCAGGGAGCTGCAGGGGCGGTGCTGTGCTGTGTCTGTGA
>NW_008622855.1:379-649 GCF_000691845.1 Merops nubicus | reverse complement strand
ACCCATATATATATATATAAGAATACAAAGCTTGAACCTGAAACTTCAGCTTCCCCCTGCTGAGATTTCCTTCTCCCACCTCAACCTTGAAAGCTATTTTATTAATAACATTTCAGTGCACTGTGATGTTAACAGAGGAAAAAATCAAAAACAAAAACAAAACAACCCTGTACAACTTCTTGTGCCAAGATACCACCCGAGACTTTTACAAATCCGGTTTCCAATCTGTATTCCTGTACTTCAGGCTGTTCCTGGGTATTTAAAACCAGG
>NW_008622855.1:0-274 GCF_000691845.1 Merops nubicus | reverse complement strand
TGGGGATGCTCCTGGTGTTAAACGCGGAGCGAGCAGTCAGAGGAGAGTGGGAGGTAGAAATTAAAGCGGATTTCAATTGCGGAAAAGGGTGAAGCGATCTGGGAAAGGATCCCAAGGCTTTCAATCACTCCGCCGAAACCGGAGCGAGACCAAAGACGACCGGATTTCCCTTCCCGGGAGGGTCCCGGTTGGTATCTTGGCTCCGCTGGGATCTTGGCTCCGTTGGGATCTTGGCTCCGCTGGGGTCGTGGCCCCGGCGGCCTCGGGCCGGGCC
>NW_008622854.1:1237-2923 GCF_000691845.1 Merops nubicus | reverse complement strand
AGACGGCTGTGCCGCCCGTGGGCGGTGTCCCCTGCCGAAGAGGCTGCCCCAGATGCCTCGGCAGGTGATGCTGGCGGCGTTGACCTTGGCCGGTTGGAGAGCTCACCGTGGTGGAGCCGGCATTGCATCCCCGCCTCGCTCCCGGTGCAGAACTGCCTGCGAGGGCTGGTGCCTCTTCGGTTTGGCACTGGGAGCAGCCAGGGGGGTGGGCCCAGCTCTCGTTTCCATCCATCCCTGGAGGATTTCTGCTCCCCTGGACCTGTTGGATGGGAGCGCGTGGGGCAGGGAGAGGCGTGTGTGTCTCGGTCGTTGACTTGGCTTGCCGGAGGGTTTTTGTGGTCATGATTTCCTGGCTCGGCTGCCTTTTCACTTGGAAGATGTAGCTGTGCTGGTGATGGATGAACCCTGCGAGTTCCTTTCCAGAGCTGCGGCAGGATGGGTTTAGCTCCCATTTACCTCCAGTCCTCTGTCTTGGAGGTCACGGCGTCAGGTTGGAAGAGAAGCCCTGCAGATGGGCAAGCAGCAGGTCCAGTCCTGTGCCGTGCTGATGGAGGAGTCCTTCCCTCTGCCTTCCCCTGCGGTAGGCATCTCCCGAGCTGAGGGCCCTGAGCGACCAGCTGGCCTTTGGAAAAACAGCTCCCTTCCTCCCGCTTCACACGGGAGAGGCTGGCGTTGGTGGGAGGGCTGCCTGCGCCAGGAACAGTGTGAATCAGGAGCTGCTGGCGGGCAGCTCGGAGCGCTGCCTGCATCCCAGATACCAGTCAGAGGGCTGTGAAGGCATCGAGGTGGTACACACTGCTTTGTGGGGAGGGCAACGCAGCAGCCTGCCTGTGGGTCTGCCTGGGGGGGCACAGCACCCCAGCAGCACTCTCCAGGTGCAGGAGGTCTCCCCTGGGAGCAGTTTTGACTCCAGCCTCCTGCCACAGATGCTCAGAGGGAGCTCGTGGGGAGCACACAGGTAGCTGCTGGTTGTTGCTGGGAGATGGTGGCTCCTGAGAGCTGGCTGCAGCGTGGCACGTGGTTCTGTGCCTGGCTGGTGGGTTTTAGAGGGAGGGGATGCTAGGTCCTGCAGGAGGGAGTGGGGACGCTGGGGTGACCACAAGGAACTGATTTGCTTGCACGCTCCATCTCTATGCCTTTCTGAGCACTGACCTGTGCTAGCACGTGTGCTCGCTGGGCTGCCACCCAGCTGGGCACAGTCCCACCTTGTCATCCCAGGGAGTGGTGACCCCCCACAGCAGGTGGGGGGCTCCCATGGGGCAGCATCCTGGGCCTACACCCACTCCAGGGGGTGCCAGGGCAGCTGCCTTCCTGCATGGGAATGGTGTTGGCTGTTCCACAGGGCATGCTGTGTCCCCAAGGATGGGGTTTGCAGTCACCATCTCGCCATGAAGCGGGTGCTGAGCCACCCCTCACAGCTAATCCTGCTCCTCCACTGGCCCCACATGACCTTGAGGCACGTCACTTGACCTGCGCGTCGCCCTCCATCCATCTGGAAAATCGGGTTTAAAACGCAGGAATCGTGCTGAAAGCCCAGATGCTGCTTTCCAGCTGGGGGAGGGGGCGATGGCTGCACTCCTAGCACCCGGGGCTGCCCCTGAAGCTCTTGAGGAGGGTGTGCGGGTACCCCAGGCAGGCAGGGGAGGGCCGAGCTTCCAGTAGGGGGCGGGTCCAGTCACCACCAAG